>NC_084963.1:940693-1240693 GCF_949316205.1 Platichthys flesus
GACATCGGCTCCTGAGGGACACGTCCTGGTTCTCAGCAGGAGGTCGGAGACGTGGTCCTCTGAGGGCCGGGGCGTTCGAGTCCTCAGGTCCGTGGAGCTCTCCGCTCTCCCTCCTCTCTCGGACATTGATTAGCACCGAGCTCTTAGCCGTGGTCGTTTGCCAGTGATGGAGCCGAGTCCGTGTGAATGTGGTGTCCTTGCAGATTTAGTGGTCACTTCTCTCAACTTTGCCCATTAACCTGAGTGCAGCAGGCAGTTTGCCCCCCCCTCGCTGGGAGCGCCGCAGGACCATTTATTACCGGGACGCTCTAATGGATCCCAGTTAAGGTGTGTTAACAATTTTTCTATTGATTAATTGAAAGAGAATCATAGGCAGACTAACTTAGCCCAGAAGATTTAGTGGCTTTTAAGGTAGTAGCGATGAATATAATGCTTTACAAAGAGCTTCTGTACATTATATATATGACACCTGCTACATTAAGGTTTCATACGTCTTCATTACTGGCGCTCTGCCCAACCCCTTCAAGGTTGAAATAGAGATCCACCTTTCATTACGGCCGCCATGACGGCTCTGCAGAGAGAGATCAAATAATAATGGAACTGTTGAAACAGTTCTGCCTCAGTTGTTAATGTTAATCGATGTATTAAATATTAAAGATTTCCATAACAGGACTTTGAACCGCGGCCACGCTTCCCCATCAGCAGCCTGCAAACTGCCAAACTGCCGTCCCCCTGTCATTAGGTAAAGTAGAGGATGATGGCGACCCGCTGACCTCTGACCCCCCCCCCCCCCCCCCCTCTGCTGAAACAAGGAGAACTGAAAGACGCTTCTGAACAACTGGATCCAAACATCGTTCTTTACAGACCCTCGACTAGTCTGGGTCTGTAAAGTACCCAGACTAGTAGTACGTGAGACTAGTCACGTGATCGCCCCCTGGTGGCTGGCTGCAGTATGAGTCATAGGTCACATGACCATTCACATACTCTGGTAGTTGAGTCATGTGACTGATGAGAACCAATCAGGAAGAGAATGTAAGCGTAAAGACTAATTTAACTTCGGATTCCTCAGGTCCATTTAATTTAAAATCATTTTTTTGTTTTATTGTTTTAATGTAATGAGTAACTTGACCTTTTTGGTTCAGTTCTCCTCTGAGGCCTTTACTGACTCAATAGATTCATAATCATATTAAATGTCGGTGTGTGTTTGAGCTGGTGTGCGTTCCTGTGTGTTTCTGAACGTGTGGGTTCTCCTCCGACTCGGTTTGATCCGGGTCCAGACCTCAGCTCGGGTCGGACAACACTGGGGATGAAAGAGAGAGGTTCTGTCTGCCGCACACGACGCAGCACAAATAAACGCCTCGCAGCGAGCGAACGTCAGACTGGCGAGGAGCGGGGCGTGCTCCGTGCCCAGTGTGTGGAGAGAAAACAGCTTCCTCTGCAGGACGCCCCCCCGCCCCCCCCCTCGGCCCCGGGCCCTCTGTTTCTCTTTCCCTCCGAGCATCCAAAGCCTTACTCATGTTTGCTTTCCAGATCTTTTGATGACAGCGAGCGTCGCAGCGTTCCAGAGTCAGCAAATGATTCTTTCATAACGTCTCATCATCCAGTCACAGGTCAGACTCTGAGGTTTCATCTCATATTCAACTTCTTCACATCACACAGACTAAAGAGGCTTCAGAGGACAAACAGGGAATCTGGAGAACAAAGATAAATATGAATTTGTGTTCAGGCAAAGATAAAAACCATGAAATCTGATTTATATTCACTTCGGTACCAGGCGTCTCCCTCTGCAGCAGATTTATTAAACGTCATGTTAACAAGAAAACTGGTCTCAGCAGGATCAGAGACGCCTGATTTCCCAAGATGCATTTCTCCTGGAGGATGCAGAATATTTCATTCCTGTGCTTCTGATCAGTTTAACACGAGAACGCGTCTAAACAGGAAGTCAGGAAAGAGAAAACACGCCGCCATGAATCTGAGGATCGACCTGCCGCAGGTACACACAGGGCAGTGAGTGTTTGTGAGGCAGCAGCAGGTTGTCGGGTCCGACTCCTTCAAACAGGAACATGTGGGAACATCAGGCGAGGGGCGGGGCCTGTAGAGCAGCAGGAGGCGGGACATGACGTCTAATCTCTGCTGTGAAGATCAGTGTTGTTGTTTACAGCCCCTCCACAGCGGCGTCGGCCCTCATCACCAGAAGATCTGGAACCTCAGTTCATTCAGATGCTTTTATTTTGACACGTTAAATGAAAGTGATCATTGAACCTGTTGGGGGGGTGAATGTTGGAGGTTGTGTACAGGGAGTCTGACCTGGGGGGGGCCCACAGTGTCACCCTATGACTCCTCTGTGCTAAGCTAAGCTAACACACTTCATTTCAGCAGCCGAGCGTTGGACAGACAGAGACAAAGCTTCAAAGTGAAGCACTCGGAGGTAACGACCTCCTCCCTGGAGCCGATCTGCAGTTTGTGGTTTATAGATTTAAAAAACGAGCGGAACCAGGAGCGTGCAGCTGCCGACGCTGACGGCTTCAAGAAATTACTGAAGGAACAGCGTTTTCCTCCATTTATTGTTTAATGCCACATTAGCAATCTGCAGCGTTTCGGAGTCGCTGCCAGTGGCGGCGGCTCCGGGCAGATGGGCCGCTCTGCAAGACAGATCCACTGCCACATAAATTCCCTGCTTCCATCAAAAGCCAAAGGAGAAACAGCACTAACGGCGTGTTATGGAGGTCGCACGCCGCTGCCAAGAGCAACAGTTCAGGCTTTTTCCCTATTCAGACATTTGAGGTTCAGATGTTTCCTCTCATTAGTGTCACTGCACAGCCGAAACAAACAGGGTCCAGGAAACATCATCAGCTGCAGATGTGCTGACGGTTCGGTTCTGTGTCTGAATCACAACAATAAAGTTTAATCACACACACGAATCAGCCGAGGTCGTTACTGAGGCGCTCTACACCTGAAACGACCTGAGGGGGTGAAAGTGTGTCTGTGACAGCAGAGTGACAGTCAGACCACAACACAGAGCTACACAGAGCAACAAAGAGCAACACAGAGCAACACAGAGCTACACCAAGCAACACAGAGCTACACCGAGCTATAAAGAGCTACACAGAGCAACACCGAGCAACACAGAGCAACACAGCGCAACACAGAGCAACACCGAGCTACACAGAGCAACACAGAGCTACACAGAGCTACACAGAGCTACACAGAGCTACACCGAGCTATAAAGAGCTACACAGAGCAACACCGAGCTACACAGAGCAACACAGAGCTACACAGAGCTACACAGAGCAACACAGAGCTACACAGAGCTACACCGAGCTATAAAGAGCTACACAGAGCAACACCGAGCTACACAGAGCAACACAGCGCAACACAGAGCAACACCGAGCTACACAGAGCAACACAGAGCTACACAGAGCAACACAGAGCAACACAGAGCTACACAGAGCAACACAGAGCAAAACAGAGCTACAAAGAGCTACACAGAGCAACACAGAGCTACACAGAGCAACACAGAGCTGCACAGAGCAACACAGCGCAACACAGAGCAACACAGAGGACAAGAGAAGAAAATATAATTTTTTCATTTTGAAAATGATTAAGTGATAATAAAATGAATGATGAGCTGCAGATTCTCACAGAATAATAAATAAATACATTAATAACAGATCTGCTAATGCTGATGTCTAAAACCAGAAGAATGTCATATTACAGAGTGAGAAAACCATTACAACTAATATAATCATCAGAATTAAAGACATAGTTATAGAAAATATTTAATTTAAAGTAAAATCGATAAGTTTCTTGAAAAGGGGAAAAGAGGAAAACGATCTTCTTGTATTTTTAGAGAACTGAGAAACTTATTTTCAAAGATTATTTTCATCATCTGTTAATGTGCAGATCCTTACAAATAAAAATTCACAGATCACGTTTTAAAATGTTTTTCATAATTTCATCGTCACAAGATTCCAATATAATAACACAAATATTTTTTCTTAAAATGATTAATTAGAAAGTAAAAATCTATAAATCTGAACCTTCCAATCATCTTGTTCTTTTATTTTATTAATTAAGCTGAATTGGTTTCTTTGATTTTCTGATTTTATAAAGCAACATTTTTAATAATCAAAGTGCTGAGTGATATTGATCAGTGAAGGATTTTTACGTGCCTGGTTCAAACCCTATCTGGCGGCGCTGTGGCCCAGCGGGCGGTGGAACAAGTGTATCAGTGGCGAGCAGCCCGGTGTCGGAGCGGGCGTCTCTTTCTCTCTCCTCAGACGCCACAATTGACTTGTCGTGTCTTTTCCAGCTAATTAGCTCTTTTCAGTCGGAGGTTGTGTGCGGCGGCCGGTGATAAGAGCGCGGCCGTAAATTGACCGTGTGATGCTGCCATTCACTCGGGGACAATGACCTCCTGTAGCCATAATCGGGATTAATTAAACACTGTTAAGGAAGAGTGATGGCGGGGCAGCAGGCATGCTGGGTAGATAGCAGGGCTCCCTCTTTAACTGCGCTCTGATTGGTCGGTTGCTGTGAATGTGCCGGGGTTAACCAGCAGGGAGGGGGGACGGGAGGGGGGGCTCTGAAAAGACGAGGGAGCATTTCAACAAAAGGTCAAAACAAAGTCTCAGTTTCTCCTTTCAGTCCAAACATTGACACACAGCGAGGGAGCAGCGGCGAGGGCGAGCGAGGGCGAGCGAGGGCGAGCGAGGGCGAGCGAGGGCGAGCGGGACGAGAACAGACTCAAGCGTCCGGAGTGAATTTACATCACTTCTTACTTTACTGAAAATAAAGTTAAAGTTACGGACGTTTCTCATAATGTGACAGAAACATGAAGCTGCTTCACTCGGGCCTCAGAGGTCAGAGGTCAGACTCAGACTCGGTGTGAACGGTTCCTCACTCGCCCCAGACGGTTCTCTCACTTGTTTAAGATCAGATTCGATTTGAGCTGCAGTTCCATTTAGTTTCTTGTTGTTGTCCTGCAGCTCTCATCTCTTATTCGCTGCTCTTCATCTCGTCTTCATCAACACGACTCCCTGCTCAGGCCTCTCCTCCTCTTCGTCACCAGGCCGTCCTCTGGTTCCCTCTTCCTCTCTGGCAGCTGACGACGATGGGACACGAAGCGCGGCGTCCTCCGGGGAGCGGCGAGCTCTGCTCTGCTGTGAGCCCAGGGAGGACTTGTCTGAGCTGATTGTGGGGGTGTGACAGGTAATAGGTGTGTGGGGGGGGGGGGGCTCGGCTGCAGCCTCCACAGGCTGGCGTCTTAATTCACTGACCATTAGCCGGGAGATTTGTTATTGCTCCCGGTGAAAGGCAGTGACAGAAGGTCGTCCACAGGGAATCACAGCCCAGGATTCCTCTGGCGTTCTGACTCCAGTCCCAGCGTCCACTCGCCTCATCCTTCAAACCTCCTCCTCTCTTCTCCTGCTCGCCACGCGTCCTCGGGGAGCGCCGGCTGGAAACCGGCTGGAAACCGGCTGAAGGGATTCCCAGTCATGGAGCTCCTGATTTGTCAATCACTTTTCAATTAGCAAATGAGCTCCGCCGCCAAGGTAGCTCATGGTCAATCAGAGGCGGGAAGAGCTGAGGCAGCAGGAATTATCCCCCCCCCCTTCACAGACGCCAATGAAATTAACCCAACATAATATAATTACCATCATGCAATTGATCGGAGGGTCTGATTTTTAAAGCAGGGGCCACAGGGGGGGCCACAGGGGGGGGGGCACTCACTGACCTCATCCTGGGAACAGCAGAGATGCATGATGGTAGATATATCGGTCAGTAAGTGACCATCAGTTGTCCACTACTCTCATGATGCATTGTGGGATATAAAAACGTATTATATCTCCTATGGTGTTTCATGTCAGACACCACGACAACAATAAAGATAGAAAACAGAACCAAAGAAAAACATAAAGTAAACGTTGAATGAATGTTTGTGAAGATGTTTCTGTCTTTTCAGGTCGGTCTCATCTCTCTGAGGTTTGTTCACGTTTCTGATCAGTTTGGTTTCAAGAAGTTATTTTTAGATTTAAAGACTCTTTCTCCAGATGACGTCATCACCACCAGGTGGCGTTTGACCAATATGAAGAAGAGACGTGTTTACATCTTTATTTAGTCTGTGATAAAGATAGATATTCATATTTTATTATTATAATCCATTAGACGTCTTGACTGTGAATATTAAAATGTAACTGATTTCTATTAGCACGTTGATGGGATGTAAACTGGACCCAGGTCAGTGGACAGGGACAGTTTGACGTGCACATCAGGTCAAAGGTGAAGTGATGGCAGGGACAAGATGGATCCTTGGTTTCATTTCCACACACGATGCAAACACCAGTTCTTCTTGTTCCCAGTTGGACGTCCAGCCTCTCAGCAGAGACGCCTCAGAGGGAATTGATTATCAATGATCTGGTGGCTGTAGCGGCGTGATGTGATCGAAGGCGGCGCCGCCTCCTCCATCACGCAGACGGATGTTTGATCTGCTCTTCAGGTGGAAATGGGAAATGAAGTGATCTGTTTGTCTCCCTCCTCCTCTGTCAGCAGTTCTGACCTTCTCTCTCTCCCTCCCTCTGCTGAAGGACGTCCCGATCAGCTGACACTGCACTTCCTGCTCGCTGCCAAGGTGTGAGAGGTCCGGCTGCGGCGTGGGCACTTGATGAAGCAGAGGAATCGATGGAGCGAGGAATGATGAAGAAATGAGCCGCAGAGACGGACAGGCCGCAAAAATGACTGTGTCACATTTTCTGTGTGTGTGTGTGTGTGTGTGTGTGTGTGTGTGTGTGTGTGTGTGTTGATCAATAATGAGATGAAACCATCAGCAGCTCCTGATGAGTCTCCGTCCTCTCTCCAGACGCGTCCACACGTCTTCTACACTGAATCAGAGAAGTTTGAAAGCTGCTGCGTTTTCCTCATCCATGGAAACAACGACTTAGACGAACTGATCCGGAGACAGACGCTGTGTGAACAGAGGTTTAGTTTGAAATGAAGACGTAGACGTCTGGAAGGAGCCTGAAGCTTCGAGTCTCCTCCCTGAGCTTCATCTGAGTCGGAACAACAACGAGCAGTCGGATACATGATTGATGAACGAGTGGAATCTCAAACGTCTCTCCGGTCGGATTCCAGACGCTGGAGGTTTATTTGTCTTGGTGTTGGGGCGAGTGGGTGTTTATGTTGCGTCTCTGGAGGAGCCACATGTCCTGAGAAACAAGCCGCTGCACCACAGAGAGCTGCGATATGAAGCTCATCCTCTGAACTCTGAGATCTCACTGAAAACTCTTCCAATCCTCCGTCTTTGATTTGAGCCGTGAGTCGGAGCAGAACATTTTGTCTTCATTCTTGTGACGTGTTGCATTTCAGATCCAGGAAGTGAGTGTGATCAGCTGATCTGGACCAGGCCGGCTCCTTCCGGGCTGATTGATTTATTTCACATTATTAATGAACTTTGCTGCAGCTCCACTTGTCAGACTTCGGCCCCGAGGGTCAATAACCTGAGGAAACCTGATGTTAGTGGATCCAGCTTAAGTGATTCTGTCGCGTTAACGATTCAACGTATCAGGACAAACGTCGGCTGCTTGGAACACGTGGATCCTCAGGCCTCATCTACATGAGCACTGTGCTCACGTGAGGAGGAGGAGCACGACTCAAAACCACCACATTCAAAGTAATTTAGCTTTTAATAAAGATTTCATGCAGAAGTGAATCAATCAGAGCGACAGGAAGAAGAAAGAGAGACCTGCTCATTGGAGAAACTAATGCCGGGGGGGTTGTATGTTCTGCATTGTGTGTGTTTGTGTGTGTGTGTGTGTGTGTGTGTGTGTGTGACTAACTAAACTGCTGGCTCGTGGTTTCTGCAGGAATCAGTGCGATGGATCGGACGGGAGAGATTTAGTTGCAGGTGGCAGAGGTCACTGGATTGTGTATTCTGTGCAGTCAATAATAAAGTTAGGACTTATGCCCACAGAAAGTTAATGAGCAATCACAAGGACCTTGGAAAGTCATTTGCATCCGGGCACGGGCTCCTCACTGTGGCTGGGGGGGGGGGGGGCACGGAGGAGCAGTGACACCGCAGAGGAGCAGAGTCACAGAGGAGGAGCAGAGGAACAGAGGAGGAGCAGAGTCACAGAGGAGGAGCTGAGGAACAGAGGAGGAGCAGAGTCACAGAGGAGGAGCAGAGGAACAGAGGAGGAGCAGAGTCACAGAGGAGGAGCAGAGGAACAGAGGAGGAGCAGAGTCACAGAGGAGGAGCAGAGGTGCAGAGGAGGAGCAGAGGAGCAGAGGAGGAGCAGAGTCACAGAGGAGGAGCAGAGGAACAGAGGAGGAACAGAGGAGGAGCAGAGGAACAGAGGAGGAGCAGAGTCACAGAAGAGGAGCAGAGGAACAGTGGAGGAGCAGAGTCACAGAGGAGGAGCAGAGGAACAGAGGAGGAGCAGAGTCACAGAGGAGGAGCAGAGTCACAGAGGAGGAGCAGAGGTGCAGAGGAGGAGCAGAGGAGCAGAGGAGGAGCAGAGTCACAGAGGAGGAGCAGAGGAACAGAGGAGGAGCAGAGGAACAGTGGAGGAGCAGAGTCACAGAGGAGGAGCAGAGGTGCAGAGGAGGAGCAGAGGAGCAGAGGAGGAGCAGAGTCACAGAGGAGGAGCAGAGGAACAGAGGAGGAGCAGAGGAACAGAGGAGGAGCAGAGGAACAGAGGAGGAGCAGAGTCACAGAAGAGGAGCAGAGGAACAGTGGAGGAGCAGAGTCACAGAGGAGGAGCAGAGGTGCAGAGGAGGAGCAGAGGAGCAGAGGAGGAGCAGAGTCACAGAGGAGGAGCAGAGGAACAGAGGAGGAGCAGAGGAACAGAGGAGGAGCAGAGGAACAGAGGAGGAGCAGAGTCACAGAAGAGGAGCAGAGGAACAGTGGAGGAGCAGAGTCACAGAGGAGGAGCAGAGTCACAGAGGAGGAGCAGAGGAACAGAGGAGGAGCAGAGTCACAGAAGAGGAGCAGAGGAACAGAGGAGGAGCAGAGTCACAGAGGAGGAGCAGAGGAACAGAGGAGGAGCAGAGGAACAGAGGAGGAGCAGAGTGTCACAAAGTTACCAACATTAGAATCACTAAATAATAAATAATAACATAATTCTCCAGGACGTTATTCCAATAAAAGATGACTCCATTCAAATACATTTTTAAATAGATTATATCTCCAAAAATATATATCAGTATATATATATATATATGTATATAAATAGCTCCGCCCCTCGCCTGGATTCCCACATGTTCCTGTTGTGAACGAGTCGTAAACCCGACAACCTGCTGCTGCTACACAAACACCAGCTACACAACATGTCAGGACACATCTCACTGAGCTGGTGTCTGAAACATTTCGGGTCTTCGTGCACGTGGGGTTCAGTTGTTTGTAATATGTAACTTCACCACTAGATGTCACTAAATACCTCACATGACGTCGTCAGTCCACTCGTCTTCGTTCACGTGGACGACACCTGATGATGTCACTCAATCCTTCACGCTGTAACTTCTGTTAATTACAATAACATCGTGAGAATCAGACCACGCCCCCTGTGACGGCAAAAGTCCACCACCCTGAATGAGATTAAACCCCTCCCCCTCTGGAGCTGCTTCCTTTTAAATCATGAGCCTCCCCCGCTCTCGGCTCCCAACATGCACTTCTGCTCTGAGGACACGCCTCACACGCAGCGAGGATTTACCTTCATCATGAGGTCACACTCGGGCGCACCACGCCAGCCGTGTAATCACCTCATCTGCTTTCACCGCCACAACCTCCGGCTGTAATCTGTCCCTGCACACTGAACCAGGGGGCTGCTGCCCTCCCCGGGGCCCCGCTGGCCCCCCCTGGCCCCCTGCTGTGGCCCCCCTGACACAAACACAGGCGGATTCATTCAAACCGTCGTACCTGTGAACGCTGATGATTTGTCATGAAGGGTGGGCGTGTCCACAGTGATGTTTAGCTTCATATCATTTTGTATTACAACTCATACAGTGGACTCAGTTTCCCACAATGCATCGTGAACTGTAGTGTAAAACCGATGGTCACTGACCAATCATGCAATGCCCTCACATGAAATTAAAGTGATGATGGATAGAAAAGAGAAAACGGTCGATCAAATTTCAGAATGTGTCTGAACTTTGACCTTTGACCTCTGACCCTAAAAAATATATATAATAAACACGTTCGACTAAAATGAAAAATTCTGATGTCGCTTCGAGGAAGAAAATAAGAATCAACTCAAATGAAAGGCTTCAGAATTGAGTTTATAAAAGAGACGAACTGAAAATCTATTTTCTATTTATTATTTATTATTAAAATGCAGTTTGTATTAATTGATGTTGTAACTGAACGAGCCGGTTGCTGATCTGAGAATTTACAGTTTATGAAAAACCACTCGTCTGTTTCCTCCTGAGAACAAATGTTTTAAATCTTCATGTCTGACATGTAACAATATAAATATCACGTAAATGATAATAATCTGTTCAGCAGGAGATAAAGTTCATATTTCAAATGAAAACACAAAGAGAGAAATGTCTCCTGAATATCTGAAGGAGAGGAAGAGGAAAGCGGAGGAATAATGAAACTGGGAGCGGAGGGCGAGGAGCACATGTGATGGAACGTGTCGGACACGCAGAGCACAGCGCCTCCTGCTGCTCCTCAAACACACATTTCATTACTTTGCTTTGTGGCATTTTTTCCGTGTCATTACGGAGCGGTAATGTGCGATCACACAGGAAACAGATTGTTCCGCTGCTCACATCCAACAGGCCTCATTTGAATGTGCCACCATTACACGACTCACTGCTTTGTTACAGTCGCTCCCTCCTCCCCGCTCCTCAGGGCGGGGAGGAGACGCTGCTCTGTTCTGACACCAGACAAATGTTTCATTCAAATGTTGCCTTCGCATATTGTGGAGGAAGTAATGAATTCCTGTGCGGCTGGCGGCGGCGGCGGCGGGCCCGGTTCACCGTGTCAAGCCTGAGCGCGGTGCAGCCGCGGCTCCACAGCAGCAAAATTAAATTTAATGTTCCATCGCCGCGGGAAAGGTGCATAAATCAAAGCTTTTGATTTGCATGGACTGTGGCGAGCGACCTCATCCCATGCAAAAATAAAGCGGGGCAGAATATGATGTCACGGGGAAAACAATGTAATCTCACACTTCCTAATAAAAACAAGCAACAGGCAGGAAGGTTTAATTCAGAGGCTGCTCCCGTGTCAAGTGCATTATTAAAACCAGGCCTCGCTCGGCTCTCATCTGAAGAAATGTGATGCTGCTTCCTCCGCAGGAAAATGAAAGTTTCAAGATGTAAAACCAGGAAGCTGCTCCGTGACTCCGACCAATCAGAGCTCCTGATGATGATGATGATGAAGATTACACACAGGACTCTGTGTAATGACCTCATCTCACAGTTTGATGTCAGCAGACAGGTGGGATCCCCTGTGACATGTCAGAAAAAGGTCCAGAGCGTTCAGTGCTCTAACAGATGAACTGATCCAGAGTCAGACCCGGATCAGGTGTAGAGAGGCTGAACCAGGTGACTCCAGGTAGAAGACACAATGTGCAACTTCACACCTTCTGTTGGTTCTCCTGGCTTCAAGTGAAATCATAGTTATTCATAAATCCCTAAATACACGTCCAGAGGAACATCTGCATACTGAGGAGGCTCTTGATTATTCATCCAGAGAACAGAACAAACATTAATTACACTTCAAACATTTAAATGTTTTAACCACAATGATGGATATAATGAAAAATCATTATCTGTTCGTCTTATCTGGGATGTTTCCATTCCTGTAAGCTAACGCTAAATCGCTCTGCACGCCACACACACACACACACACACACACACACACACACACACACACACACACACACACACACACACACACACAAGCCCCATTAGGAATCAGCCCTGATCAATAGCCAGTGAATTAGAGTGCCACTGATCTGATTAACTCCCCATTATTTTCTACAGGCTCTTATTTACGATGCAGAACGAGAAAATATCCCACGTTGTTTTTCTTTAAATGAAACGTTCCAGTTCGGGGGGGGGGGGCAGAGTCTGTGGATAGGACCGTTGACTGCAGACGTCACAGTTCAGAAGTTTCAGGAGAAGAAGAATCAGAACAAGAATAAATCCCTGAAAGGCTCGGTTTGAGCTCCCCCCCCAGGAGGAAGCCCAGTCTGCTCTGATTGGTCAGCTGCTCCACTCTGTTGTGATTGGACAACTGCTTCGAGCATGTGTAGGAAATGTCGGCCCAGCTGCTACTTTATAATAAGACGACTGAATTCATAATTCTTCATAAAAAAACTCACTAGAGGAAAAAAACATTTCTTCTAAAGTTCAGATTCAGTCGAACCTTGAAACAAAGATTCTTTATTTCACTGTCACTAAAACCTATTCACAGAATGTGCGTGTGCACGTACATGCGGTCGTCCATGTGCGTGTGCACGTACATGCAGTCGTCCCTGTGCGTGTGCACGTACATGCGGTCGTCCCTGTGCGTGTGCACGTACATGCGGTCGGGCACCACCGTGAGGCCCCCGTGGCCTCTGCCCCTCGGAGGCCACGGGGCAGATGCAGGTTATTGAAATGAAATGGATCTGCTCTAAATCTGCTTTGCTTTAATATCACAGAGGAGGAGGAAGACGAGGAGGAGACGGAGGAAGAGGGGAGAAGCCAAGTCGCCCCGAGGCATGATGGGATTAGTGGCGGGGGCTATAGAGCGATTGCTGCGGCCCTGGATGGAGCGGTTCAGGTGTAGCGGCTCACCCCTGCAGTTAAAGAGATTATCAACAATGAAGATAATCTAAAGAAAGTTCCTGCGTCCGCACTCCACTCACAAACTCTCTGCATCTTTACAACAATTCCCAGAAAAGGCTTTTTATTGTATAAGTGTTGTGGAGGCGGGCGGAGGAACAGGTGGCGGCGCTCACCCTGTGATCCCTGCAGCTCCGCCCGCCTCCACAAACCTAATAACACGCAGGACCCCCACAGGCTTTTACATTAAAAGCCATATATTCTGATTAATTCTTCTCTTGGTGAATTCTACGCTTTGAGGACAGAACAGACGATGGACTCGTCTCAGAGGAAGAGACGATAAATCCAAACCTCCGCAGGAAACAGGAAATCATGTTTTCCTTTCACATTAAATCTTCACAAACACACGATGTCGTCCTGACACTAATCACATCCACAGGGTTTCTCTTTAAAAAATGTATTTTCTTTAAACAATATTCTGAGAATTTCAGTTTTTCTTTGATGTTAAAACCTATTTGTGAAAATATTCATCTTCAAAATAATCTCATGTTTTGGAGAATTTTTATATTTTCCTCTAAATACGAACAAAATATGTAAATTAAACAATACACTTGTACGGTAGTTTATACAAACTAATTCTACACAAAATAGTAAAAGATCAGCCAATACTGAATTTGTAAAAAAAATTCAGTATTGTAACATTACAAATCAAAATGTACTTTAATTATTAACAGATAATATATGACAACCTTTAATTTTAAATACATTTTGATCAAATTCAGCTTCATTTATTTTTAAACTAATGATTCTATTCTGTTGTATTAAAATCACATGTTTTCTATCTTCCACTTCTCTCCAGATAATCGATCAGATCTCCCTCAGCGTCTCAGATCAGTTAAACGGTTCCAGCAGCAGATCCTGTAGATGAGTTAATATTCACGTCACTGATCGTTTCATCTGATGTGAGAAATCAGAAACTCTCGTAAAGTGGCAGCTGCTCCGCGATCAAAGAGACTCGTTTAGATTTTAATGAAGCAGACGAGAACTGTGGTTTCAGATTATGAGGGAGGCTGTGAAGGCGTCATGAAACATCTGTGATGATCCCTGTGCTGCAGAAAAAGATTATTTATGTCCATATGTCTGTTTGTGTGTGTGTGCATGTGTGTGTGTGTGTGTGTGTGTGGTGAGGAAATGACTTGTCATCATCAGAAATATTAAAGTGTCAGTTTCACACATTAACTGTTCAAACAAACTGAAAGAAATGAATTGTCCGATGTTTTAGTAAAATGTTTTCAGACCTGAACTCAGTGAAATGGTGTCGAGACCTTTTCTGGAGTTTGTCTTTGACGAAGGAAACACATTTAATGTTGTTTTGATCTTCTGCTGTTCACACCTGTACAAATGAAATCTGAGGGAAATAATCCACATGTGACTTAAAAGACAGTTTGTTTTGTATCCGACACGTCAGTTCAAAATAAAAAATGTTTATCTTGTCGTTATCACGAAGAAATAAAATCCAAATGAACATCCACAGGTTTGTGAATCTGACACAACAACGTCCTTTAAACATTTCATCAGTGAAAACTGTTTATGTCCATATGTCTGTAGATATAAGTTTTATAACCAGGAACAAGCTGCTGCTCCACACAGACGTAAAAAACTGTTTAAGAAGTCATTTGTAAGTTTGCTGGAAGTTTCCAGTGTGTGAGGGAGGGGGTGAGGAGGAGGGGGGGGGGGGGGGGGGACTGTGAGAAAAACACACAAGCTCATACAACAGCGATTCAAATCAATTTCAAAGCAGAGCTGGAAGAAATCTGTGTACGAGCAGCTTCCTGGTTCAGAGGGGGGGGCAACCCCTCAAAAAAAACTTCTCCAGATTCCGACTCGCAAATAAAAAAAGCAAAGCAATCAATCATGTCCAGAAACCTCATTCCTCGCTGCTCCTTCCAGGCAGCGGCAGAATGGGATCGGACAAGACCGGAATATGCAAACTTATTCTCTCTGGACAGCGAGAGGGAGACGGGGGGGGGGGGGGGGGGGGGGCACAAAGATAAATGGGCATTCCAGGGGACGACACAGGGGCCCGTTAGAAGTTTACTGTCACAAACACTAATTAATCACCGCGGCGGCGGCAGCTATTAATCATATATTAATGAGATGGTCTCTTTACTTTGGCCCCCCCCCCCCCCGGGCTCCTCTCGGCCCCGTGGCCCCTGGAAGCCTCGCTGAGCAGGAAGCATCCCCCCCCCCCCCCCACCGCCGACAGAGAGCGTCAGCGAGAGCCGGCAAACAGCGAGGACATTCAAACTGTCCCCAGATCAGACGAGGGGCTCCAGGGCGATGGGTGGGGGGGGGGGCGCTGACGTCACATGGTCGGTGACGTTGTGGTGAATCCGGCTCTTCACGCCGACCCCCCCCCCCTCAGACTCGTAGACTGAGCAGTAGAAGTTCTGCATTCTAAATCCTGTCGTCCAGGAAACCCACGGCGCCGCTGGACCACAACCCGTCTCCGTCCTGTACAGGTAGAACCCCACTTTCTAAACATGAACAGGTTGATTCCTCCTGCCGCGTGTGCACGATACCAACAAAGAAGATTAATAACACACAAATGTTTCTGATCATTTAGACACAAACACACCAAAGGTCCATGTTACAACATGGTGTGAAGACGAAGAGGAAATGAGTTCATCTCAAGAGGATGAGACATGGCCGCCCTGTGACCACATTGCATGTAGATTGGGAGCTAACTGGCTAGGCTAACAGTGTGCCCCTGATTCCAGTCTTTATGCTAAGCTAATGTATATCGTCCAATTATGGGGGAGGTCGGCGGTTCGATCCCAGTCTTCTCCATCTGCATGAAGAAAGTGTCCAGGGGCAAGAAACTGAACCCCAACTCCCCCCCATAGAAAAAGTGCAGCCCACAGATGCACTGTGTGTGTGTGTGTGTGTGTGTGTGTGTGTGTGTGTATGTGTATGTGTGTGTGTGTGTGAATAAACTGTGCAACAAAGCACTGTGTGTCATCACGACTAGAACAGATCTGTATGAACACAGAGCACTTATGAAATATTATTGATAATCTATCAGCTGCTGCGCCGGTTGACGTGAGGTGAGCGTGTCGTGATGTACAAGCTGCTGCGGCTCGGTGGCGTCACCGCTCGACCACAGACGCCGCCTCATTAAGGAGAATGGAGCTAAATGAAGCGCGGCGTCACTTTACACCTGCGGCGCCGGCCGCTCAGGAGAATGAACCAAATGGAGCGTGAAGTTAGAGAGCACAGGTTTAACACACAGCCTCGAGCACTGAGCCCTGACTGAGCTCAATGATTCTACATCCAGTTTAAAAACCGTCCCATCATACACCCCCGACCAGCCGGCGGCCTGATGCCCGGAGGTGTGTGTTTCCTCTTCATCCTGATGGTCCTCCAGAGGGATGAAGAACGTCTCACTTCACCATGCTTTGGTTTCAGAGGCCTCTGCACACTCCTGCTGTTTGATTACGTTTTCAACACGTGTGGGACTCAGGGTCAGAGACACGGAGGTCGTCTCTGAGACAGACCGGAGGTGTCAGCTCGATGGACGAGAGGAGACACGAGGGACATCTCAGGACACTCTCAGTCCAAAACCACATCGTGCCTGAAGAGGAGCAGAGAACAGTCTGACTCCATCGTCCCAACACTCGTCTCTACGTGAGGTTCAATGTGGAACTGGACCTGTTGGATCTCTGCAGCTGAGGTGAAGTTTCATTCTGTCGCCTGTTGGGGGCGTCACTTCCTCTTTGTGTCGGTGTTTGTTTGACTCACGACAAAAACATCATCCTCATCTTCTCCATGGTGACTTTGAGTTGCTCTGACTTCACCTTGGGTCTCCCCCAACACACACACACACACACACACACACACACACACACACACACACACACTCTGTTTGTTAATACCCTTTTAACTGATCAGTAATGGTCGGGCATCAGAGTGCGATTGGAGACCGATGGTCATAATGAAGCACTCAGGCGACCATCAGAACATTGCGAGCGTGCAGACCCACAACAGGAAGCGTCTCCATCACGACCCCCCCTCGGTGACACTGATCGCTCATCACGGGCCCGAGTGCAGCCATGACATAATAAACATGCGACCCTGTGGCCAGGTTGTCACAGAGACGTCCTTTAACTGCAGAGACACTCTCTAATTGGTTTGCCTCCCTCATGGCGAGAGCACCCCCCCCCCTGTAATTACCCACCTCAGGAAGGCGTGGAGCGTGCGGCGTGCAGGTCCGAGCTGATGGCTGCACTCGCCCTGCCTCAGTACATTACCCAGAGATCACCTGGGCAGGGTGACACAGATAGATCTCCCTCATGCTCCCCCTGGGGGAGAGAGAGACGGCTTAAAAGCAGGAACGCCACGAGAGACCCGTTGACCTGAGGACGGGGGGGGGGGGTGCAGGGGCTGATGGGGGATAGAGGACGAGGGGGGGGTGATGATGGGAGATAGAGGACGAAGGGGGGGGGGGTAATCTGTGCTCTGTCTCTGCTGCTTTAATGAAGGACACACTGCTGCAGGATGACAACTACACACGATTCTATAAAGTTAAATATCACGGCTGTGACATGTACTTTATATATATATATATTATTCATCATCTATTAACATGATGTTCATTTATGTATCTGACAAGCTGTAGTATCATGAATAAAGGAAATCAATACCCAACTATCAGTGACTCTATTTGAGAAATATTTACTTGTGTACTTTCATTGTTTCCTTTGGCCCATGTCCCATCTGTTTACATGGAGGAGGTGGTTTATGGACCACACTGCAGCCAGCCACCAGGGGGCGACACAGATTATTTGGCTTTAGATTTGTGACCTTGTGCTCATGTTCTGCTGTTTCCTGTTGTCGTCGTTGTCGTCGTTGTCGTTGTTGTCATGTGACTCCACATCAGAGGAACCACAGACTCTGTGATGTAACAGCAACAATAATGTTGTGATTGGTCGGCTCCAGGCTCTTTGATGACACGCTTAATGACTCGTCTGAGGGAGCGGCTCAGCGGGGGGGGGCTGAGACCTCCCACATCAAACAGACTCCCCCCCCCCCATCCTGTGTGAAGACGATAGAACAGAAAACAAGTTAAACTGAGTTCAGTCTCAGCTGTAAACTTCTGCTCTGTTCTCTTAATATATTATATTATATTATATTATATTATATTATATTATATTATATTATATTATATTATATTATATTATATAGTAAAGGTTTGTGTGTATATGTAGGATTTTATACTTTCTCATCACAGTTCACGTGTTTGGTTTAAATATGAGTTTGAATGATTCACTGAACTCATCTTCAGACTCAAGTTCACAACTTTTCAGAATAAAAGCTGTGTAATTCAGCTCAATATACGGCACAAAGTATTGTCTGTTTACTTTGAAGACAAAATGGCAAACAGGAAATGACTCTGTGAAGGTCGTGGCCATGACATCACCTTCCTGTGAACGTGTCTCAGTTCGATGGCGTGAGATGGTTTGAACCCAGAGGTGAATCTGAGGACCTGGAAGAAGACATGTTCCACTCGGCCCAAAGACTGAGACACACTGCCCCCCCCACCGACTCATTTATTAAATTATTATTAATATTGACCAAATCACGTGTCGAAATCGCACAAAACAACAACACACATGACAAGTATGAGATGGATGTGATGAGTTCTGGAGACGTAGGAAACGACTTCATTAATTCTGAATTATTTGTGTCTCAGCTGCTCATGAAATAAATTGTAAAATTAATGTTCCACGTTTTCTCTTCATTCACAGTCGAGATCTGAAGGAAGTTAAATGTCAACTTTAATGATGGATGTTCACACGAGTCAAATAAACTGTCAGCGCTGCACGTTACTGCAAGAACAAACACAGCCGTGCATGTGTGAGTGTGTGTGTGTGTGTGTGTGTGTGTGTGTGTAAGTGAGACTGTGTGAGTGTTTGTGTGAGTGTGTGTATCAGTTTACTCAGCTTGGGAACTCCATGTTACAGATGTCTGCTTCTCGAGGGGGGGGCTCATGTCACTGGATGGAAAATATTATTTCAGCACTGACCTCCGTTTGAAAACGTTCTGACTGAGTCGTGACCTCACAGGACATCGGCAGCCTCATCAAAGACGCCACCGCCATCACGCGTCCCTCCCAGAGAACCTCCACACACACACACACACACACACACACACACACACACACCTGAGTGTTCACTGAGTTGGAGCATGAAGTCGTTCTCTCTTTTCGTCCGGGACATGAAGCGGCGGCGTGTTTTCTCAGAGCGCTTGATTCCCGGTGGTATTTACTTTAGACGTCTGAACATCTCTTCACACGTTCACATCAAAGCAGGAAGTATATTTTAAAACTCAGTGTGACTTCACTCTCCTGCCATCGGCTGCAGGACCTTCAGCTCACGCAGCAGTAATGACTTCATCTCCACAGCAGAGTCACGACTGGTCGCACACATGTCCACCCGCTGGGGGGGGGGGTGCGTGCAGCGAGGACAACATGGAGGAGTCTGAACAGGCTCCTCTCTGCAGACATGTTGTTAAAGTCACATCATGAGAACCTGAGACTCTGGATTCACTTCAGATTCTCACAGATTTAATCTGAAGGACGAGACACGGAGAAGTTCCTCGTGTCGGTGGATCGATTCCCGTCACGTGTTCTGCGTGTTGACCCCCGACCTGTTTCCTGCACGATGAATCACTTTGTGTGAACGAACGTCTGAGAAGTTTTATAGAAACTTTTACCAGTCACCATGATGACACAACAACCTGCAGAGGTCAGAGGTCACCGTTACGACCTTGGAGCCACCTCCAGAGACCCGGGGCCTCATGTACAAAACAAGTGAAGGACTCACACTGATATCGAGGTGATGTTAGTTAAGGTGGAGAGACACAAAACGTTCAGTGTCTTCGTCCCGTGTCTGTCACATGTCATCGTCCCATGACTGGATGGACACGCGTGTTAGAGCCATGGAGACCTGTGTGTAACCTGCTGCCTCCGATCAGCCAATAGCAGCGGTCGGAGGGCTGATTCAGCGTGAACGTGTTGAACAGAGGACGAGTTGTTAAAGAGACGTGTCCCCACGGGGGGGGCCTGACGGACGACTCCGATACGAACGCTGCCATCTTGTGGAGAAAACGTTCATTGCATTCGGCCTCTGTTTAGTAGTGATCATGGAGTGGGGGGGTTGTATCGAAGTCCCGCCCATTTATTGAACATCTACTCTGATTCTTTAGTTTGGTCCATTTCCCATCTGCTAACATGGAGGAGGGGGGGGGTTATGATCTGTTCTGCATCCAGCCACCAGGGGGCGATAGAGACGATCACTCTGCTGATTAACCTGAAGGTTCATTTCATTTCATTGAATCAACTAATTAAAGTCATTTATATGATGGACGTGTAGCAGCTGGTCAGTCATTGGTCAACTTCACCTGTCACTTTGACGTCTTTTGTCTTTTCTGCTCGTCCCAAAAATAACAGGGGCAGATGTCAGTGACCCCCCCCCACACACACACACACACACACACACCCCCCACCCCCACACACACACTGTTACCTAGACGCTGCACAGTGTTGATCCCGTTTGACAGAGAAGTTTTTAATTTCTCTCTGGAGTTGATCCATTCATATTTTGGCTCTGGACGTTATTTGTGTCCTTTGTCCTCATTTCATGAGGACAAAGATTTATCGTCTTCTCTCTCACGTCTCAGTGTCTCATCATCAAACCTTCACTGAGAAGACAAAAGCTCTGTGTGTCCATCCAGACTCCACACATCAGATATTCACTGGACTACGTGTTGGAGACCAGACTCCAGATCAGTGGACAGGGTCCGACGTGTGAGACCAGACTCCAGATCAGTGGACAGGGTCCGACGTGTGAGAACAGACTCCAGATCAGTGGACAGGGTCTGACTCCGACGTGTGAGAACAGACTCCAGATCAGTGGACAGGGTCTGACTCCGACATGTGAGACCAGACTCCAGATCAGTGGACAGGGTCCGACGTGTGAGACCAGACTCCAGATCAGTGGACAGGGTCTGACGTGTGAGACCAGACTCCAGATCAGTGGACAGGGTCCGACGTGTGAGAACAGACTCCAGATCAGTGGACAGGGTCTGAAGGGGAATTAACTGGTTTTGATCCTGTTAATGGTTTTATTTCACCTACCGACTTCATGATGTAGGTTATTCTGAATATGACTAATTGTGTTGTGATAATAATGTGCAGATGAAAACATGGAAACTATTTCAGGCAAATATGCAAATATACTGAAAAAACACTAAGATGTGGAAATGTGATATTTCTGTTTGATTATCGGTCATCAGTTTCAAATGTATTTGTCTGAAATGTTTCAGTAATTTAAATACGAGGTTTTAATAATACTCTTACTCTGTTATACAACTATACACTAAGACATATACACACCCACACATACACTAACACACATATATACACATATACACAAGTTACTGAAAATTGGAGTGGGAGCATCCTGTGATGTCACAGATCCCAGCTGTATGAACTTCCTGTGAACTCCGGACTGGGAGGGTGTACCTGCTGAGGACTGGTCCTCAGGGTGGGTGGTCCCTGACGGTGTGTGGGTGGGTGTGTGTGGGGGGGGGGGACAAAGAGGACGCTGACGTTGTTCATTAAGTAAATTAACATCTTCACCTCCATCTTTCTCTCTGGTGCTGAGGCTGTTTACAACTGAGGACCCACATCACATGATCTGTCACCAGGACCAGGACTAAACCAGAACCTGGACTGAACCAGGAATGAGCTTGAATTAAACAAGGACCTGAACTAAACCAGCACCAGACCAAAAATGGGACTTAACCAGTCCAGATTGAGATAAGCCAGTCCAGCGTGTGGTTTATTATGGTCTGTGCAGCTGTTCAGGGAGACGTAGTAAAGTCCTGATGAATTCACTGCTCTGTTACTGCGTCATATAAAAACCAACTATGAAAACATGGTGTAAAAGTGTCTGTTTATTGGACCGAGTGTGAACATGATGCTGAGGGACGTTATTCTAACGAGGAGACGTTCAGATGATCTTTATCACACACACACACACACACACACACACACACACACACACACACACAGTTTAACGGAGCCGCTGTTTGTTCTGCAGCAGTTTAATAAACGTCTCAGATTAACATCACATACAAACAACAGAGCTCAACATGTTCATCAGGTTCTGAAGGACATTCAGGAAAAGAGACTGAAGACAAAATCAATATGTTGAATGTTTTGAGTTTAAACTGTTAAAATTAAATGTTTTAACTTCAATGCTATAAACAACCTTTTCATTATTGTCTCACACTTTAAAGAAAATGAGATTGATTTCATCTATGACACTGATCCACTTGTTCTTCTCCTGGTGAAGCAGCAGCTTGATTCCTCACTTGAGCTCATTGATGTTAAACTGCTCCTCCACCAACAGGAGTTCTGATTTCCTGCTCGTTTCACTGATAAACACAAAGAGTCCAAACCTCCTGTGTTTGACTTCAAACACAAAGTCGCTGCTGTTTCCTGCGTTTGAATGTTTGAGGACATTTCAACTCACGTGTCATCGTGACCTCAGGACATCGGCTCCATCCCTCTCTGATCAGCCACACGTCCGTCTCTAACAGAAACACTGTGATGAGTCCTCGGTGTCACGTGCAGATATGAGGCGGAGCTGGACGGGTGCCTCCAGCGACACCTCGTTAAAATACCAGCTGAAGTAAACCTGCGTTTGTGTCGGATGATAAGAATCGACCTCGGCGTCGGATTCACCATCAGACTAATATTATTGTTACACACGAGATTGTGAAGTGACAGAGAACGACTGAAGAAACAAGGTCTTTGTACAGTGAAGCTGCTCAGCTGCTTCTTCAATATATAATAATCATTAATACAATAATGATCATCATCATAATAATACAGCTTTACAGTTTAATGAGATTATTCAGGGTCAGTTTGTTCTGAGGAATAAACACAGTAACTGAACCTGATGTTAAAAAATCATCTGATCTGGAACATGTGTCGTGTCAGTGACGTTAAAACTCAAGAATCAAACAGGAAGAACTTGTTAATATGCAAATAAAGACGAATCTGTATTAAAACAAAGACACATCTGAGGCCAGGACATGAGGTAGAGGAAGAAGAGGAAGAAGAGGAAGAAGAAGAAGACAAAGTCGATGATGATGATGAAAATAAAGACGAAGAAGACGAAGCAGAAGTAGAAGATGAAAAAAACGAAGAGGCACAGAAATTTTTCATAGAGTTGTTAATTTTTCTATGTTGCACAAACAACACTCTGTGTGTGTGTGTGTGTGTGTGTGTGTGTGTGTGTGTGTGTCTGACCTGTTGAAAATGAGGCTGTTTAATTAAGTCACTAACAAAATACAAATCTCAGAAGCTCTGGAAATAATTGTGCGACGCTCATTTAACGTTTTCCATCTGGAGCCAATTAGCTTCTCTTTAGCCTGTGTGTGTGTGTGGGGGGGGGGGGGGGGTAATAAATGAGCGGCAGCTAATTGAAGCTAACAGTCCGAGCCTGAGATGAACTGAATTACACCACGTCATTAAAATAAATACATCAAATCATTATCTGACGGGAAATGAATGGAGTGAACGAGTGTCATTGTTCTTCTGAATTAGTTCCTCCACCAGTCTGAGGACAGCGCTCAGCGGCGCCCCCTGCAGGACGCATGGTTCAGCTTCACGTAGCTACACAGAGGACGGAGGGGGAGAGGCAACGCAGCTCTGAACTGAACCAGGACATAAAATCTCATTTGTGTTTGTCAGACGGTCTCGTGTCTCGCTCGGGGACTCGTCCTCGTCCCCTCTGACAGATTACCTCCCTGATCTGGTGAAAAGGGGGAATCCTTCCTTTTCTGCCCTGAACTCTGCAGACGAGCGTGTGCGTGAAACATTTCCAGCTGAATTGATAGTGACCTGATTTATGGGCCTTATTGCGCCGTATAATTAATTTTATGCATATGACTTCCTTTACAATTACCATGCGGGCCGATTGGAGAAGTTCACTGCTTATATGAAGACATCAATAATTGCAAATTCATCAGCGGCAGATTGAACATCTGCATGAGGGAGAGATTCAGTGAAAGGGCAAAGGCGTCAAGTCTCCTGAACGCCGTGAAGAAGAGAGCGGAACAAACGCAAAGGACGTTTACAGAGTCAGCGTTTTGTCCTCGGCTCAAAATAACAACGTCCTCATTCAGATGCTTATGTTTTATTTAGTAAAACCGGCTGAAGAGTTTCCTCAGATCCTCAATGATTCAGACCAAACTGACGAACAGACACAAAATGGAGAATATGAGATGAAACCTTTTGTCTGAAACAGTGAAGACACAGTTCAAATGAAGCAGATGAAGAACTTTTAAATCAATTATATAATTATAAGATTATTCAAGGAAAGTATAGATTCTAAATTAATCTTTATACAGATCAGTGTCAGCCTAAATAATGTTTTACAGAATAAACTTGTATTCATGATATTATTTACATATAAAATAATATAATTCTTGATTCAAATTAACAGTATTTGTGTTTTTTTATTTATAACAAAGTTAAAGGTTAAACTATAACATTTTAAACATCGAAAACCATTTCTTTATCAAAATGGTTTGAAAACGACATTTTAAGAATCAATTACAATTTATTAATGAATCAGTTTATTAGAATGAGAAACGTTTTCCTCTCTGAAATCTGAATCCTCACAGTCGGGGGGGTTTATCAGTGCGATACAGATTCACACGTTCGACCAGAGGAGGAAACACACTCATCAGAAACACGACTGAACTTTGACACGTTCAGTAACAATGAGAAGAATCAGGTTGACGAGCGACACTGTGACACAAACACAACTGAACCTGTGCTGAAAAACAAAAATCATCACACGAGTCAGCAGTAACTTTCTCCACCTCCACCACAGAGACAGGAAACCTATGAACTTTGACCTCCTGACCTTGGGCTCATTTCAGAACGCAGGTTTCCAAAAGACGGTGAAAAGCAAACAACTAGAAAACCTAGAAACAGCAGCTGTGATAGAGACGATAAAAAGATGTGAAGCCACAGACTGACAGGGGGGGGGGGGGGGGGGATGAAGCAGGAGTGTGTCCGTCAAGTGCAGCTCAGCCTGCGATTGGACGTGAAGGCTGGGTCAAGTCCAGCCCCGTGACCACAGAGAGGTCAGACATAATGAAGAGCCAGCCAGGACCACGGCCTGATGGGAATCTGAAATCTATTTCTGTTCATTCAACCTCAATCGGATCAATTACAAAAACTTTCACATCGATCATAACTGATTTACATTCTCAGAGATTCAAACCAGACGAGGCCGTCGTTTCTGGAACTCATCATTTGTGTCATCGTCAATTTAATTTGAGTTGAGACTCAAGACAGAAAACTCCTGACCCAGAAGTTCTAACCCAGATTCACCATCAGAGGTTTTTATATAAAACCGACCTCACGTCACTGATTCACATTGTGGGAGGAGCTTGTTAAAGTTCAACCCGTCCAACACTAAACTTACACACTGGCGACTTCCTGTTGTCTTCAACCAGCTGATCACTGATCCATGTTTGAAGACGAGGCCGGGGAGACGCCCACACTTCCTGTTACACCACATGACCTCATCCTGTACTGACAAATAAACACGCAGGATCCCGCGCTCGGGCCCCGCCCCCTCAGCTCTGTGACCTGACATCATCATGTTTAGTTCACATAATTGAAAACCTTTACGTTGTGAACACATCAGCTCCTGATGCTGCAAAACAATGAGTCTGAGTGTAAACCAGCTCGTCCCCGTTCAGGAGGCTCCGTGTCATCAGCAGCTCTTTATTAAGATCTGATGAGAAGCTCCTGCACAGAGCTGATCTGGATCACATGAATAATTTAGCTGACACTAAAGGAGGTAATATAAATGCACACATATATTCTAATCTTTCCGCTGGCGCTGCGTGGATGCTGTGTTTCCCGCCGCCTCCGTCTCTCTCATGTGGAAACGCAGCAGATGCCCTCGGAGCTGAATTAATCCAGAATGTATCTCCGCCTCAGAATTATTCACATTCCGGAGCATGATAATGATTCTCAGATTAATCCGCGACGAGAGCGGCTGCCTGCCGTCTCTCTCCCGTGAGACTGTTGGTAACTTTTTTCCCCGCTGACCTTTAGCTCGACAGCGGTGTCACGGCGGCGTTAGCTCCCTGATGGACGCCGACAGCTGAGCGCCGCTCCTTCCTCCGCCTGTCACACAGGAAACCCAGTGTCCCTGGAAGACGGCACCGGGGAACTGGTGTCCTACGTTTGTCCTCGTCTCGACCAAAGTTAAAACTTCAGAGTTTCCTGAGTCTGTGCAGCAGGAAACTCACATGGTTTTATATAATACATTAAATTAAATATTTAGCATATAGTCATACATATTTTTATTTACATTTTTATATTTATACTTCTCCTATATCTAATCTTTGTTTTGCTGAATGAAACAAACAAACAACCTAAAATGACAGAAACCATCTTGAACAAAAAACAATGGTTTGCTCCCATCTGCTAACATGGAGGAGGTTAATGACCTGTACCGCAGCCAGCCACCAGGGGGTGATCAACCTGTGTAGGCTTCACTTTAGAGAGCTGTCATGTCGTCCATCTTTAGTCCTGATGGAGGTTTTGGACGCACTGTGGGTCGTCCTCTGGGGATCAGGGGTATTTAAAGGCTGTGGTCGTGGTGTGAGGACAGACTCACCTGGACGGGGGGGTGAATGCTGCGGTCGAACCGACGCTCTCCGGTGCTGCGGAGGCCAGGGAGCTGGTGCTTTGCCAAACGGCAGCAGTCAGTGTGGTGTGTGAGTCTCTGAGGCGATGGCACCAACAGATGGTCGGAGGGAAGCAGCTCATTTGGACACTAACAAAGAGCCACCGCTGATTTAATGATCATTTCTCATTCAGCCATTATTGATATGGGCATATAATCAACTGACACACAATCTTTCATTGGTGCGCAGGCTCTTGTGTGGACAGACGGCACCGAGACGTTGTCCCCGTGAGGAGCGGGGACGTCTCCGCTGAAGCATCAGCGCTCCACACATTCATGACGTGAATCATTATGCTGATGATGAGCTGGTTTATGACACACCTCGTTCAATTAGATGGGTGATTATGAACGCGTCCCCCGACGGGTGTTTGTGTTGGCGCTCTGATTTACATGGCAGACTAATTTGGTAGAGAGGCGGATATAAAGAAGGTCAGCCCCCCCGCGGTGAGGGCGGCGTGTAGAGTCCTGCTCCGACGGTGTTCACTGCAACACAACAGGAGGCAGGTGACGACAAGCAGGTAATGAGTTGTACAGGTGTGCGGCTGCGTGCGCCCCCGGGTCGGGGTTAATTAATGAAGTGATGGCGCCCGGGGAGGAGGACGCCATGCTTCCTGCCCCGGCAGCAGGTCACCGCACTGACAGATGCCCTATTACGATGTTAATGATCACAGGCCGCGGGTCAGATAATCATATTCAAAGCTTTTCTACCAGATAACAATCACAAGCCGCTGATGGGCGCCCCGACGGCGACCAGCGCTTTTACAGCATATGTGGCACACACACAGCCCCCCCCCCCCCTCCACTGTTTAAACTGGTTTGTGTTTTATTCTGGTTCAGTCACCAAGGGGTGGGGGGCGGGGGGGTCCAGGCCCTGAGGACCGATCAATGTGATCAACACCTGATACGATCTCCTCTACTTGGCTGGATGTCACAGCACGTGCCGCACACGCTCACCAGGGAGCTACACACACAGACACACACACACACACACACACAGACACACACACAGTCACACACACACACACAGGATATTACATTAACTGAGCTTCATTTTTGGAGACTTACTCGAGCCCTAACTCCGTCCTGCACATCTCTGACATTGACTTTAAATTAAGATTAAATTAAGATTTAATCAACTAACCATAACCGAACCCAAAGACAAACTTTATCTTAACCCTAAACTTACCAGAAACACAAACTTTAACCTCGACCTGAAGCTAAACTAATCCTCTTTAAGCTTAAACTAAGATAAACCGACGTTAGGACGTTAACAGAACCTTTTGGAACTTTAAACTGTGTAATCACTGACCTCATGGTCCCCACAACATGAGTGACACCTGAACCACACACACACACACACACACACACACACACACACAGAAATGCACATTCCAGCTGAAACAGTGAGCCGATCATCGATCACTGATTGATGAATCTTTGCTGACGACAGCGTTTCCAAAGTATTTGCTGCAAAGATCTTTGACTTTGGGACTGATGGTCGAATTATTACTGATCTGCAGATTATTAGAGTTTATATTAAACATTATTATATTTATTTAAATCAGTATTTTTACCAGATCTTGATGGTTTTCAGTTTGGGGTGAAAATACTTTGAAACTATAAGACCCATCACGCTTTGAGGATTCAACAGAAAATATAATGTTGACATGTAGATTCTGTATTTTCTCCCTTGTTTTATTTAACACGTGGTTATACACACGGAGCCTTGTGGAAACTCTCCCATAATGCATCACATATTAATTCAAACAGTCATGTGACGATAGCTGCTGATAAGGTGAAATGTGTTTGTTTAACCACTGAACGTGTGATTGTGAACACGCAGCTGCTGATTGGCCTGAGGTTTGTAGAAAATGTGAAATAACTCACGATGAGCACACGGAGATGTCGGGGGGGGGGGGGGGGGGGGGGCAGCGGACCGTGATGTTGAAAAAATGAAGAGAGCGGCGAGGAGGCCAAGAGGCAAACGGGGTGAAATTTATTTTTCAACCTCTGTCACGAAGGAGCATTAATCTAAGAACATCGTGAACGTGTGATTTCTCCATCAGCGGCCACTCCCCTGCTCCCTCATCCCAAACATTAAATATCACCTGCCGTGATTAATCCCAACTTAATTAAATCCATCAGCCAGACAATGGCCAGCCAATGAGCTGTGTAATCATTCACACAGTAAATTAAAAGAAGTAAAGGCGTCTCTGTGTTCTCCGCTGACAGAGATGGAGAGGATGGAGCACAGGGTCCCAGAAACTCAGCTGGAGCTGGGGGGGGTCGGCCTCCGCCCGGCACAGCTCATCCACAACACAATCACACACAATCACGCACAACATACATGTGCTCTGCGTGACCGAATACAAGGAAAGTGACATGTAATGAAAGAAGAAGAAATGCTCTTTGAGTAAAAGTGAAATCCTTCAAAACATTTTTTTACTTTATTACACAGAACAGCTCATTACAGATGTTATTGTGTAACTAGAGCGTCAACAATATGTCGATGATGATATCAATATTAAAACATCATAAAAGTACATCTAAAAAATTACTGGTTGAAATGAGCATTTTTATATTTAAAATATATATCTATTTTATGTTTTCTTTCATTGCATTACTGAGTATGATCTGGATTTTGTATTATTAACTAACTTACAATATATCTTGTGAAGCACATTATAACTGCAATGCATAATAAATTAAGCTTGTTTGTTTAAAATATAAACCATTAATTTAAAGAAATATAAAGTAAAAGAAAATAGAAGATTAAATTGTCCTTCAATATTATAGTTGTGATTTAAATCATCATTGTCATCAGAAAAATCTGAATTAATTCAATCATTCACGGGTGAATGTGTCATTTCAAAGGAAATAAATAAAAATTGTGAAATATAGCACTGTGTTTACAAAGGCCCCATGTCGGCCCTGTACTTTGTAGATGTATTTGTATAATTATTTTACTATCAGCATTGACATATTGTTCACGCTAGTTACAAAATAATATCTGTAATGAGCCGTTCTGTGTAATAAAGTACGAACAGTTTCCTGTCGGCCTGAAAATCTGAATGTGAAGTCCTCGACAAGATTAATTAAAAGAAACGTTTATTCTAAAATGAAACTGTATTTGCAGCTGCTGAGTGTGAGAAACGTCATGTGACTGCACCTTCACACGAGGGTTAACAAGTGAGGCAGCGACCGATTTATTTCTGCCAACACACACACATGAGCTGCGTGTAGACACAGACACACACAGACACACACTCTGCAGCACTGATCTTCACACTGTGAGAAGGTCAGAGCGAGTGTCGGCCTGCAGCAGCAGGAGAACAGATGTTAGTGAGAGGATGATCCTGCACACACACACTGACACACACACACACACACACACACAGCTGGGATGTTAATGCCAGCAAACAGGATTATCCTCCGAAAGGATTTCTCTACTAAGCATTTCCTCTTAATTAGATTTCTCCATCTCAGGGAAGAATTGCCTTTTAGCGTAGCGCTGCCGCTGAGGAGCTGTTAGCTGCTTATAACTGAATTAAACGCACAATTAGTGACACAATTACATTAGCACGGCCTCTTTTGTATTTGTGTGAGTGAAGGGGATGGAGCGGGGGGGGGGGGGGGGCGGGGGGGAGCAGATACTTTCAGGAGTGTGATTGCTGCCAACAGGTGAGAGAGACCGCAGGTGTGACACATGACCACCAGGTGACGCTCAGAGTCATGTGACCAGAAACCCAACGTTACACCCACACTCCAACGTTTTGTTTCCGAAGCGCTCATCTCGTTTCAGTTTGAAACTCCGGTGAGTTCCAGTCTGGACGAACAGACACTGAGGGTTAGGGTTCTCCTCCTGATTGGTTCTCGTCGGTCACATGGGATCCCTGCTCTTACTTTTCACCATCACAGAGTGTTTTCTGGGGAACAGATATTTTATCATGACTCATCACACTCGACTCAGATCTTCAGTATCAAAGTTCATCACATGATCCAGACAAGAATGTAATTTCCTGCAAAACAAACAAGCGCCACAAACACAGCGTCCGGCAGACGACCAATCAGAGCGCAGCATCTCTGTCCTCACGTGTGTGGTGAACATGTGAAAGTCAGGTTCCGTGGTGTTCACATTAACCCCTGACGTCCACGATCTGGTCAATTCATCATTAGTCGTCCTCTAACACACACACACACACACACACGGGCTGAACATACAGCGAGCACACGCCCTGCTCCCACCTCTCCCCTCCATCCTCGGCTTGTATCCCTGAACCATTCATCACCAGGCGGCCGCTGACAGTGACGGATGGGTCAGCCCGCCACTGGCACTATCCCAGCCTGAGACTCATACGGCAGCAGCAGCGGACTGACAGCTGGAGCAACATGTCAAGTGGTGGAGAGACTGCAGCCATTAATAACCTCCATCACATGACCGCCGTGGCGTGGGGGCCTGCACGGGCTCAGGGGCGTCCACAGGAGATGTCACCGCGAGCGGGGAGGGGTGACAGTCATGGACGCCTGATCTTTAATCAAGTGTGCGGGGATGATGGGTAATGAATATATCGCTCACAAATTGGAAGGTGTGCGGCAGGCGGGGGGGGTGAGGGTCCATCTGTAGATTCCTGTGACCCTGGGGACGAGTTCCACTTAAAGACGAGTCGGCTGCTCTCGCCTCAAGTGAGCACGAGTAACGTGTCCTTCATTCAGTGACACCAGGCCCCACACAGCAGACCTGGAGTCAGTCCCTTCACAGATCTCAGCTTTTCATCATCAGATAATTCTCACAAGGCTGTTTCAAGGCAGGCAGCCGCTAGCAGCCGTTAGCATGGAAACACAGGTAGCAGCCGCTAGCAGCCGTTAGCATGGAGACACAGGTAACAGCAGCTAGCAGCCGTTAGCCAGGAAACACAGGTAACAGCAGCTAGCAGCCGTTAGCCAGGAAACACAGGTAACAGCAGCTAGCAGCCGTTAGCCAGGAAACACAGGTAACAGCAGCTAGCAGCCGTTAGCCAGGAAACACAGGTAACAGCAGCTAGCAGCCGTTAGCCAGGAAACACAGGTAACAGCAGCTAGCAGCCGTTAGCCAGGAAACACAGGTAACAGCAGCTAGCAGCCGTTAGCCGGGAAACACAGGTAGCAGCCGCTAGCAGCCGTTAGCATGGAAACACAGGTAGCAACCGCTAGCAGAATTTAGTATGGCTCCTCTTTTTTCATTCTGAGATATTGATATTCTCTCCATTTCACGTCCGTCACGTGTTAGGAACATGTGAGGAACATGTGAGGATCATGTGACTCAAAGACGATAAACTGCAGAATCGGTTGAAACCAAAGAAGCTGAAGGTGAAGAGGAGTCGAGCTCTGAAGTTAATCAGTGAAATCTCTACAACTGACTGGAGCTCAGTGCTGAGAGGCCGATAGCATCTCCTCTCTTTGAATCAGAGCATTAATGCAACAGAAGCATTGGTGTTTAATTGACTTTCAGCTCTCCTTGTGCTCGGAGCTGATCTATGTAAAGCAGCAGCAAACTGCAACTGTCCACACGAGTAAACCGTTTATTCCGGAGCGGCCTTAAAGAGCCGGGATGATCCTTTAATCCAATTCTACACAGCAATCAAAGATGCATGAATCAGGCCCATTATGAGCGGACCTGTGGCCGAGCGCAGCGTTTTGCATGTCATTACTGGGGGGGTGGGAGGGGGGGGGTGCGCCTTAACAAAGCTGCTTCTAATGAGATTCCACAAAGCTCCAAATCAGGCCGTCCCACCATGCATCCTGGATAATTCACTTAAAAATAATTCATTCCCAAAGACAATCGCTGAAGGTTTGTCCTCCCGACGACCACGCTTCACTTTCAACCTTCACAGCGAAGAGGAGGCCCGCTCCCCGATGAAGAAATATCATTATCCGGGCGAGGGACATTAGAGAAGGGGGTCACACAGTGATTAACTCAGATGTCCTCAGTGTCCCCGGCTCACAGATGCAGATTTGGCAGAGCGTCCGTCTTCCTGTGGAAAGCTAATAAAATCAGATGACGCCGGGCTAATGCTAGCAGCGCTAACTCCTTTATGAATAGGAAAATAAATATGATATTCAATTACTACTTTATACACACGGGGAATTGAATTAGCGAGACTGTGCAGGACACCCAGAGAAATGAGAGTATGAGAGCAGCTGGTTGTGAGGGACGCACCTTTAAGGTGGCGTCCTGTCAGCCGCCGGGCGCCAGCTGAGGTGTTCACACTCTCATCTACACGCCTTCAATTACCTCCGAGCGCTGCACTGTCACCGCCGCTCCATACATCTCCTCCAGGTGAGCGCACGAGCGTGCACGAGACAGATGAACATATTGTGGCTCACATCTTTGCCGGTTCATCCGTTATGGTTGTGAAATTATAAATTGGATTTGGTTTGTATGATCGAGTGCAGAGCAACATCCATCAGGCTGCTGTGCATGTGGCTTTATAATGATGTTGTTTAACTGACAAACACACACACACACACACTCAGACTCACACACACACACACACACAGATCTAGGGTTAGACTCTAATGATTCACTCTTTAGTGTTTGTGCAGCTTCCCTTCACAGCAGAGGGAAATGAACTTTACTTCTTATTGTAACTTCCTGATGGACACAGTTACTTAAGTTAACGTTACTTTACAGGATTAAACTGATAAAACCGTGAAATTACAAATTGTTTTACAACAAACAGAACAAACACGGTTCATCTGATCAACATCGACACACAGAGGATCCACTCGTCTCCTGATTCGACACCAACACGATGCCGTTTGATATTTAATGCGACTCAACATTATGATTTATTGCGGATGTGTTTTCCTTTTGAAGAATGCCAGTGTTTTATTAAATAGCCAGACTGTGGAGGCGACATATTTAAATTGTCCCTTCACAGTTTCATAATGAAGCAAGCACAACAATTTGTTTGAATTTTTCATAAGACATCTCTGATTTGGTGTTTTGCTCCGTTGCTGATTTGTATATCTGTGCCCGGCGCCATTCACGGCACGCTCGCTGGTGCTATCACCATGACAAGATTTCACAATAAAGAGAAAATAGTTTATAATTATGAGAAACTAGTTTGAAAATGTTAAGAACTTTCTGAAATGTTCTCAGTTGTTTCTTTGACGTAGATCTATGAATCCTCAGCAGATGATTTGAGACTCATCCAGACTGCTGACCTGAGGTCATGAGTTCTGAGGTTTGCCTCTGAGCAGGGCTTGGATCTGTCGACCTGCTGCAGCCTCAGGTCTCAGAGACCTGACGCTCTCCTGCTCAGGTCACGGTTCCATGAGGCGACAGATGGGACGCTCTCCTCCTCAGATCCTGCAGGATTACCAGGAGACGGATATGGACTCTTGCTGGAAGCTGGCGGACATCAAGGCCTGCTCGTCCGGCGGCAAAGCGGCTCGGCCACGCCCCCGGGAGCCGGACAAAGTGGCACAAGCCTGAGCAACGGCGCTGAGATGAGACCACCTGTCAGAGCGGCGCTGACGGGATGTGTGGGGGGGCGGCGTGTTCCTTAACCAAAGCTCCCACTTTCTTTAACTAAACTCTCCCATCTGTTGAGAGGCCATTGTGAGCAGAGTCATGCAGCTGCAGAGGAGCAGCTTCTCTTTCATTGACACTGAACAACACGTATTCAGCCTCCTCCTCCTCCTGCTGTTATTCAAATACTGTTACTAACCACTGATTTATTCATTGGCTTTACACACACACACACACACACACTAACACACCCACCACGACCTTTTCCCCACACCCCCGGCCGACACTCCACACTCATCCTTTCACTCTTGGACACGTCTCGTCCTCCTCTTTCTTTCTGTCCACTCAGACCTCCCAGCGTCCAGCTGTCACTCTCACCAACAGGAAGTGTGGGCGTCAGGGTTTCAGAGCACGCACTCAGACGCCACCTTTAATACCATCACTTCAAAACTATTACAAATATCAAGAATTACACACTGACCCTGAAACAGCTGTTTGAATGTTTTATCTATGAATTTAGAATAAAGGGTGAAAACAAAGCAGGTCGTGACCTCTGGACTTATGTTATTGGATCTCTGCTGTTTAATTGATTCCATTTGGGTTGTTTGTTAATGTTATTATAGTTTTTTTATCTGTTTAATTTAGTTTTTCTTGCAATTAGGTTTTAAAATCGATTTAACTGTTCTTGCATCTTAATGTATTTTATTTTGTCTTCTACTTAACATGAACCGAACACTAAAGTAAATTCCTTGTATGATGAAAAATCAACATAATCCAGATTCTGTTTCATTTTATCTTCATCTCATCCGTCGATTGTGAAGAACTTTGATCTGAACCTGTGAAAGGAGCAAACTAAGTTCAACTGATGTTGAAATATCTGGTGATAAATCTGTTGGATGTTTAATTAACTGATGGTTTACTGAAAAGTCAGAAATTCAGAGGTTTTATCTTTTAAGAGACTTGATGGAGGTTTGTCGACAGGATGAACAAGTGAGATATGAGTCAGAGAAGAACTCATTATATGTGAAAAGACATTAATCTCTCCAGAAGTCCTGACATTTTATTTATCTGTTTTCAACTTGTCCAGAACATTTTAGTTTAATCTCTAAAGTATCAGAAACCAGTTTTATGGAAACAGAAGAAAAATGTTTGTTGAAATAAAAAAGCAAATTCTGAGATTAACAGAAAATAATCTAAAAGATTTAATGTTAGTGTAAAACAGTTTTAATCTTTGTCTTCACGCTCTAAACTTTCTAATAGAAAAATAGTTCTGGATTAAACATTTCACACCTGAACTCAGTCTCATGTTTTCTTTACATTAACATTTGATCGATGCTGCAGCTGCTTCCTCTTCTAATTCTACTGTTTAATTCTGTCTCTACTTCCTGTGATTGGTCCAAAAGTCACAAACCAGCAGAACCAGGTTCAGTTTGATCCAGAACCAGAACTCCTCCTCTGCTGTGAGGAACCTTTCACACCTGATGTTCAGGTTCAGACGAGTCCTGAACCCTGTGATCTGAGTGACAGCTACAGGACCGACGTGAGGACTTCCTGATGAGGTCGTTACTCTGTGTGTGATCTGCTTCCTGCCGCCGGCTCTTTGTGGCTGATTTCACGGCGGCACGTTCCCGGTGTGAGCGCTCTGAGGTCGGCTCTGACAGCAGGGCCCTGGCAGCCTGTCGCTCTATGGCAGGCAGAGAGCGCCACTTAACGCAGCAGGGAAATATGGCCTCTTTTATGACGAAGGATTTAAGTGATGAGTTAGCGTCAGCGGCCATGAAGCTGTCAGGCCGCCGGGTCACCCCCGACACCACGGTGGGAATCAGCCGTCAGAGTGGGCGGTGGGGGGGGGGCGAGCAGCCCACCCACAGTCCTTTGCAGGTTTTAATTCCAGGCTGATTTTTGTTATGCAACCACCCCCCCTTAACACTTTTACAAGCCCCCCCCCCCCCCCTGAAGCTGCTGTCTGACTGCACTCGGCTCCCTGTAATAAAGTGACCATTCATCCCCAGCCCCCTTTCACCAGCTCACTGAGGGCGGGGGGGCGTTCAGGCTGCGCTGGTCGTGCATGCAGAGCCGAGCTCGTCCGGCTGCGTTTACTTTAACTGATCTCAGATCTGAGGACGTTTCCTGCGACTTCCTTTGTGGCGAACATGAGATTATGACGAGGAGGAGTGGCGTCGAGTGGCGGGCCCTTCAGGACGTCACGGGACATTTAACTCAAAACTTAAACTTCATCTTTATGCATCAACACTTCTACTTATTGGTATTTTCTATAACTAACGTTTTATTTATGGTTTCAAAAACTGGAATAAAGTCAAACCTGCACATTCAATATGAATCTAACTTTCTATGGAGCAGCTTTATTTGATGTCTGGGACTAAACCTGAATCGTGTGACCAGATGAGATCTAAACAATCTACCTGCTGATGAAAGAATGATCACTAAGGTTTCCTCGTGCTCGGCCTGGAGGCTGAGAACCTTTTAAACATCAGCTCGTCACTGCAGCCGGCCGCTCTGTTCAGTTCCTTAATTAGGAGTTCTAGTTGTTGGGCTAAATGTCTTTTTAATTCATTAGTAATATCTTTGTAATTAGTGACTATTAGTGTGATCGGCTGAGGACAACTTTCAGGTGGCTTATCAAAAGCAAATTAAACATCATCAACAGACTAATGTGGGTTTGATGGTGCCGCGTTCAGAGTCTTAACTAATGACGGCGCTCGGCTCTCAGGCTGAGTGGCCCCATTAAATCAGTCTGCCCAACTTAATGTTCAGAGGTGTTAACAGATTGATTCGCTTAATCTGTTCAACTACATCAACAGCCAGCATGGGCCAGTGTGTGTGTGTCTGTGTGTGTTTTAACCAATTTCACAGTTCGTAGTCACGCACAGTTAAACTCAGTTTGGGGCCGAGCGAGCCCGTGATGAAGCGGGTGAGGGGGTGGGGGTGGTGGTGTGTGGGGGGGGGGGGGAGCTGGTGGTCGGTGTCGGGCAGAATGAAAATCTTCAAGTTCATTCAGCTTGATTAAACCCGAACGGAGACTTTTCTTCCCGGCTAATTATGTGGAAATTACAAAGACAATAAAGCATCTGGGAGTCATTCTTCCCCTTTCACGTTTTTCTCAATATTGTGACAGGCTGATGCATTGTGGGAGATCCTCGCCCCCCCTGCCGCCACCGAGCCGGCGCGGAGCTGAGGTCAGCAGAGAGCAAATAGATGAATTTATAACTTTGGCTTTTCACGGCCGAGGAGCAGGGATCATTGTCCCTGTCTGCCCCCCCCCCCTCTGCTGTTCCACCCCAGAGACCACCACTTATTCTGAGGACGTCCAAAAAACTCAGCCTGGCTCAGTAATACCCCCCCCCCCCCCCCCCCCCCCCACCGCCCCCATCTGAAAGACACAAAGAGGAGAACAGTGAGAAGAGGGCCACCCTGGTAACGGCGCCATGTTTTCTAACTCTCGTGGAAACGAACAAGTCCCAGCGAGGACGCTCACAAAGAGCAGGAAGTCACGTCCGACCATCACAGCCTGGACTCCGCCCACACAGGGAACCTTCACAACCAGGTGATGGAACATGTTCTCCTTCTCTTATTGCAACATATAACTAAATACATAAATATAAACGGGCAGCGACCTGTCCAGGGTAACCTGAAGTAAAGTGAGTGTGTTAATAACTCCAGGGTTTATTCTATATAAATAAAGTAATAAAGAGTATAACTATATACATCACAAGGGAGCCGACGCTTTATCAGATCGTTTGTCTTTCAGTCGATCGAACCTGTTTTCTGTTCTCCTCCGTTTCCTTCTCACCTCGGACCCACCTGGTGTCCAACATGTCTTCTTCTTCGGCTCTGCTTTAATTAAATGTGCACTTCATTAATGTAAATTGTGGTGCTGGTGCTGGTGGGGGGGGGGTTAATGCCCTTGTTGAAATTCTGAAGAAAGTGCAGTGGCCTCGTGAAATGCTCCAGCATCGTTGCAAATTAGATTAGGGAGCAAGAAAGGCAGTAAAATTAGAATGATAATGGTTGATATGGCTCCCTGACAGGCATGACTATTCAAGGATCAATGGGACGTTGAATGCTTTGGCGGAGCCCACTTCTCAAAGGCCGGGGGACAAACGTCAGCCTACAGATGTGCCTTTTGGAAGCACTTGAAATTAGTTTAATTTGGTAAATGGTAGGGATTTAGAAGCTTTTAGTCCGACTATAACCAGACAAGAATACATTGAAATGTTTTGCCGTTTCTTTATTAGCATAAAACGGGGCAGGGCCCATTTGCATTCCCAACAAGTCCATTCTTTTCCTCCATCAGATGCTTTTTTCCTCCTCTGTGAGATTACATTTGCATTCGCTGCTCAGCTGCGGCTCAGAATGAACACTGGTTTTTAACCTGCCCTAATCCCTTTAAAGGGGAGGGGACGGCTGGATCTGATTCCTGTTCATCTAATCAAAGACACCCCCTACACAGTCGTTTGGATTAAAGTCCAATGAGTCTAACGAGGACGAGGAGGTCGTGGCTCCTGATCAGATCTGAGCTCTTCTCAGGTGAAATCATCGTGTCTGACGAGCTCTGAAGAGAAAATATGTAAATGTCCAAAAAGTGAGAGAGAGGAGCTGATGATGAAGACTCTGTCTTTTACTCAGCCTCCCGCAGGCTGACATCACTGACCTCGTGGCATTGTGGGTAAACAGACGGATCTGGGTGGGGGGGACTTGAAGAGGTGGGGGGAGGGGGGGTATAGATAGACAGCGAAGACGGAGGAAGTGATTTTACGTCTCTGAACCAAACAAGACAAACAGACGTTTAATATCTGCAGAGAGACACACACTAAAGAAAAGGACATTGTTATATTATTAAAAACGATGAAAAAATTATATAATATGTATAATAATCATATATTTTCATTCATAAACGAACCTTAAAACTCAGTAAAATTGCAGTTCACAGGAAAAGGAAGAGATCTGATTGGCTGGTCATCTGAGATCAGTTCAGGTGTCGCCTCCTTCAGAGGACGTGAAGGACGTGCACACACACACACACACACACACACACACACACACACAGTGTAAACTATATTTTCTGACAGAATATTTCTAATTTAACTTTTTAAACTCTAATTAAACACTGGTCATTGAAGGTCTGACATTCACATGATGCTCCTTTTTTCTATTCCTTTGCAGGGGGGGGGGGCGGCAGGAAACAGGTCATGGCAAAGTGGCAACTGGCAGCCCCATAATTAATCAGCTTCCACTGTAATTAAGGTGTCCATCAACAAGCCAGGCACCGGCGTTCACCCCCCCCCCAGAGCCACGGAGGCCTCAGGAAATCAACCTGCAGGAATAATGAGTTCACCTTTAACTGGCTTAGTAACAGATAAACACCAAGTTACAGGCTGAATGCACAATTCATCACACGGACACCAGGAGGAGCCGGGCGGGACATTCCCCCCCGAGCGCTAAGACATGTGGACTGACGGCTGCTCAAAGTCCTCGTTGTTTATTCTGCTTTTAAAACGAAACCACTGGATTAATAACTGCTCAGACATTCATGGTCCCAGAGGATGAACCCTGCTGTCTCTACAGATCCTGACTCCTTCTCTAGCGCCACCATGAGGCACTGGAGACGTAGTGCGTAAACAAATAAAGTTTGATAAACTCAACATTTCTCATAGATTGGTCAGTGAACAGCTGCTAATGCTACCGTTAGCTTTAGCAAGATAGCAAAATCGTACATATAGCGTTCAGCGACATCTCGCTCATGTCAGAGAACATCAGTCTTTTCATTAACTTGACCGAAGCCTGATTCTAAAAACCCAGGGACAGCGCCCTCTAGTGGCCGCAATAGTTACGATGCAAACAAAGAAATAAGCTAATTGAATTTGTCAAAAAGACGCCATTTGTTTCCAAAAGACACTCCACCATGTTTCCTTTAGTTCTGACCCCAATCTGTCCATAAACTTAACTATGTGTTCATTAGAGTTTTATCAATTAATCAATTAGGTTTTTAGAAATACGTTTGGACCCACATCAGCTGCACTCGTCTGTAAACACCCACCTGCCTGAGTGCTGTTGAGCAAGACACTAAATCCCGCCCAGCTGCAGGGTTGTTGTCACGTGACCTTTGACCTTTCTGATCAAGAAAACCAATGAATTTCTGCTCCCGTCGATCAATAACTACTTAGTAAATTAAAATGTGGTGTTGGCCTCCTGTGTTTCCTCCTCGGATCTTTCCACACATTCAGTTTGAAGACGTCGGGTGTCCTCTCACTTCTCACTTGGTTTTCTCTGTCGCTCTTTAACCTTGAGCGTCTCCTCATTGCTAAAAGCGAGCGGTCTCTAAACGCAGCCATTCTTCGGTGAGGATGCCCCCCCCTCCCCCCCTCCCCCCCTGCAGCCGCGGATCAATGGTAAAAAGTGGAATTAGTCATTCTAAATCATGCAGCTGTGGTCGAAGAGAGCTCCTCCAAAAATCATTAAACAATCATGTATTCCCATTGATTTATTCTAAATACCTGAGGAGAGAGCAGATTAAAGCAGGGAAGAGGCGGCTAATGCAGATGAAGCAGCTGAAGGATGGGGGGTCCTCAGGGAACGCTTTTGTCCTAATCACAAGGAAACAATACTGCTGCAATTACCAGCCTAAGCAGGTCTATTAAGGCTCCTTCACTTGACATATTTATGTATTTCAGATACTGCAGGCCACATTAAATGGAGTTTACTCAGGCACTTTTACATTTCTGCAGTAAACAGTGGAAACACCAGGGAACAACCATCTGCTCTGTGACGTGGACGACATCAGGAACCACGAACATCCGACTGAGCTCCGACCGACACCACCATCAGACCAACGCCTCCAAACCATCATCGTATTCATCTGATGATTCATTTCATTAGTCAAACTTTGTTCTGTCTAATATGAGACGATGTGAAAACTGTCATATCGACGTCTTTCAGACTTTGAAGTAAAGACCTGTGATATGAAGGAATGTCCGAGGAGAGGAGAAGTAGAGAAGAACCCTGGAAACACCACGTCATGTCTCAGACCACCACAGACAGAAGAATCATGTAACCACAGAGCAGCTGGATCTGTTCTGAGTGTCGATGGTCAGTTTGTCTGTAGTTATATTACAGTCTGTTAATATCTGGATCCTCGTCATCAGCACATCGCTGCTCCTTCCTCACATTATTCAATGTCAATAGACTACTGACCCTGTTCAATGGGATTATTTTCCTTATGTATTTTTTTTTTATTATTTAATAATCTGTAACACAAAATTCTAAAACCAAAAAACTAATTATAAATAGAGTTTAAATTAATTTTCCATCTAATTACTGATGACTAATTCCCCAACTGTCTCAGCTTGATTCTTATATTTCTTTATGTTTCATGACTAATCAAATATTAATAAAGATGAGCATTTTCAAAGTGGTGTCACTGATGTGGAGATAATCAAATAATAATCAAAGAATTATTGTAATTATTGAAAAGTGAAGCGATGCTCAGACAAACATCAGGAGAATCATTTCTTGTCTTTATCCACTAAACCTGTTTAAATATATTCACCACACATACATTTACATGTAATAAGATTATTTCATTTACAGCAGCCTGATCAAATAAAGCTTAATAGAAAATATCACTTAAATTCAGAGGCATGAATATGATGAAAATCTAAAACTATAAATCGAACCACAATTCATTTCTGGTGAGACTTTAAAGCCTTGTAACTTATTCCCAGAGAGATATTATTAATCAGGGCAGATTAAGCGCTCTGCACATTTGCTTAATATCTCTGAGGAGACGGAGCCAAGCATATTTTAAATTACACATCTATTACAAAGCTTTTACATCTGAGCTGAAGTCGTCTGAGAGCTTTACTCAAATCCTGCAGCAGCACTAAGGAGCGAGCGACACTGAGCTGAGAGAGACGCACAACGGGAGGATTTCAAGAGATTAAACCGATTCAAGTTTCCACAGTGAAGTGTTGCAGTCGCACTGAGTAAAGACTCCGAGATTTTGTTTCCAGAGGTCAAACGCAGCGTTTGATTGGCCGTGTGGACAGAACGAGGATCCTGTGTTCAGCTGAGTAAAGACTCTTTGTGTCGGAGCTGATGTTTGAACAGCTGAGAGTCGACTGGTCCGAGGCCTTTCACAAGGATCCCTGCACATCTCTGAAAACAATCACGTCTCTGTACAACGTCTTCATCTGCTGCAGCACGTAGAGCGACACAGACACCACCACTGCTCCATCACTGCTCCATCACTGCTCCATCACTGCTCCATCACTGCTCCACCACTGCTCCATCACTGACAAATCATTCAGTCTCTGGAGTGTCAGGAAATAACCATCAGTCCAAACCTGCTGAGGAGGAATATGATCTGAAACTTACTCAACTCTAACTCAGCAAAGATTAACATCAGTATTCTTGGTATGAGCATTTAAAACTGTTTTCAGACCTGAACTGAGGTCGACACATGTTCCTCACATGTTCCTCACATGTTCCTCACGTGTTTGTGACATGTTCTGTGTGTGAGAACAAATGTCTGAGTCAGTGTCTCTGGACATGTTCTGGATCTTCTCCTGCAGCCTCCTTGTAACATGTGTGTAACATGTCAGAGTGAGTCCATGTGAGGAACCAGCAGGACAATGTCTGGAAGCTTCCCAGTGAGCGAGTGGACGTGTTGATGAGGTTTCTAACACGTGACGTGAAACCTGAAGAACTCAAACATCTCAGGATGAAGAAGAGGAGCCGGACACGTAGAAGACGAAGACGTCCACCTGGACTAACGAGGAGATTCCAGATCTTCTGGTGATGAGGGCCGACGCCGGTGTGGATGAGATGTAAACAACAACACTGATCTTTCCACAGCAGAGTTTATACGTCATGTCCCGCCTCCTGCTGCTCTACAGGCTCCTCCTCCTGCTGCTCTACAGGCTCCGCCCCTCACCTGGATGTGTCAGACCCAACAACCTGCTGCTGCTTCACAGACACTGACTGCAGGAAATGAACTAACAACATTTTACTGAGTTCATGTGTGATAACAGTAAAATATTCCAGAGATAGTCACACACAGCTGCTAGTTACATCCTTCAGGAAACAAGACATTCAGGTGCATTGTGGGAAATATGCACCTGTGTTTTTAGACTCGCACATATCCAGTGACAAGATGGAGGTTAAATTGTAACTGATGGAGTATTAAACATGAAGATGACGCTGAATCAGATGTGACTGAGTAATAAGAAGTTGTGTTGGTCCATCTTCTCCTCTCTCACTCTGAGCAGCAACAACAAAAACTAAAAGTCAATTCAACTCTGATGAAACAAAAAACTGTTTTTATCAGCCGTGTGTGTGTGTGTGTGTGTGTGTGTGTGTGTCTGTGTGTGTGTGTGTGTGTCTGTGTGTGAGAACAGTATCTTGATGTAGAGCAGTTATGCTGCAGATCGACTGGGCACAAACTTGTTGAGTGGAGCCGAGGAGCCGGTCGATATTTCTTCGGCACAAACACAGAAAATGAAAGCACTTTTAAAGGCTGAGGCGACTGTTCTGCCACAGCAATCTGCATCCAGCACAGGATTGACTGCTCCCGCGGCTTTAGTATGTGAGTAATCAATGAGGGTAGGGGTTGGGATGTAATGATTAACTCTATATGTAGGTTCCTTAGGCTGCCTAGAGGATGACTGGGGACACACACAGGCTGAGGAGGACAAAAGATCCATACCTTCACATTAGTCACCATTTACCACATTACTATATTACACTGTTTGTCTGTAGCGCTCATATTCAAACTGTGAGACCCAGAAGAAGAACTGATCAGTGACAAAGACAAATCACAGCTGGAGGAGGAAGAAGAAGAAGAAGAAGAAGAAGAAGAAGAAGAAGAAGAAGAAGAAGAAGAAGAAGAAGAAGAAGAAGAAGAATATATGGAAACTAAGCGATGACTGAAAACAAATGAAGAAATAACGATTAGATTGTGAAGTTCTTGTTAATCAGGTAAGGTTAGCTAATAAAAGAAGCTAAGCTACTGTAAAAAGGTAATAACATACAAACATAAACCAACAAAGGTTTTACACTAACATCCAACGTAAGATAACATAAGAGATAAGCTAACGTAATGTTAGCTCGCCTACTGTAAAAAAGTAAGCTAACATGAAAACAGAGAGTAATACAACGTAAACTAGCATAAACATTCAAACTCAAGCTAACATAAGCCGACATTAAAAGTAAGTCAATGTGAAATTATCACAATGGAGAGAACATGTGTGTGTTACTGAATTTATCTGAATATCTTAATAAACAACAACAATAAGTCAAATGTAGAACAATGATATAAACACAACTGATGATGATGTAACACCAATGTTAGCTATAAGTAAAACATGAGCTATAACATGTGCATGTGTGCGTGTGTGCATGTGTGTGTGTGTGCGTGTGTGTGTGTTTACGTGTGTGTGCGTGTGTCAGCTCTGCAGCATTAATGTGTCTCTTGTGGTCTCATGTTGACAAAAGCTAACTGATGACAGCACAGCGGACACAGCAGTCGGCCATATTGGAGGAAAAAGCGTGTTGACCCTGCTCAGATTGGATTTACCGCACGGCTGGATCCAACCACTGGTCGACATGATGGATTATTGTAATGGCCACCTCAATGGCCCCTTTGTCATGTTTAAATGGCAATACATTTTATCTGTGGGGGGTTATCCACGCCCGGCCGAGGAGGCAGATGATGTGTGTGAGGTGTAAATAAAGAAGTGTCCCAGTCGGACTTTGTGTTGACGAGCTGCAGGTGAGACGACGGCTGCGTCTCAACCGCCGCACGCTATTACTATTGATCCTCCTTCATCATGTGCATTAATCAGACGCCATTAAAACACATTATTATATGAGGCTGGAGCAGCGCCAGGCTGCACACACACACACACACACACACACACACACCCTCTGCTGGTATTTATCCCAGCGTCCATCTTTCCAGCTTCGACCACAATCATCTGGTTTATTGACGACATGTTGATATGATTATACGGTTCAACATATATCACACCTGAGGCCATGACACACACACACTCACAGAAAACATGCACACACACTATTTTCACGCACTGTTGGGTCGTCCAGCTGCACACTGACCACGGCCATTCATTCGTGTGTGTATTTGACTTCCTTATTACATTGTCATGTTGTATTTTTGCAGTTTTTGTGTGTAATGTTTTTTTGCGTTTAGATATGAACAGATCTCCAGAGTTCATGTGTAAAAACTGTTCATCTAAAGATAAGAAGTTGTTTCAACTCAGCGTTTCATGTCGACTTTAAGTCAAACTTACCCTCAGGCCGTCGGCTCATCTCTATTTTTAATTCTCTATTCATGCAAACTGTCAAAATAAAAGCAGCTAAATTGTGATCAGCTCCTGTTCTTTCAAACTTCAATCTGAATGGACTGAGCAGCTCCGGTTTGCAGTGACCTCAGTGATCACTGGGATATTATGAAGTTCTGCAGTGAGAAGAAGAATCGGTTTCCGAGCTTCATGAACATTAAAGCAGAAAGTAACTCGTGATAAATCGTCAGGATTCAGGAAGCCGACTAACGAGTGAACTTCCTTCAGATAAAAGTGGTGAGAAACTCTGCAGTTGTTGTTGGTAGAGAGCCTGATAGAGACTCGGTCACGCCGGGTTCCAGCTGGATTATCTACAGCATCTTCTCAGCCAGCAGTCATTAAGAGTGTGACTCTGTGAACTCACAGGCCAATCATTACACTCTTATCAGCAGCAGCGTCTGTGACGACGTGTTCCCATGAAGAACTGCTTCAACACTTGAAGAACCAAACCGTCAAAGTCCACTTCCTACATTCCACAAGCTTTCCATCGATTTCAGCCTCTGTGAAGTTTTACTCACAGAGGTCGTTGTTTCTGCTCGTTTGGATCCTGACGAATTAACAACGCTGCTCAAGTTACACTAATATTTTAATAACCTCAGAATGATTTATTCAGTTTTCTATTTCCTTCCTGTTCGTTGACGTCAGTAACAAACATGTGTTCAAGTTCCAGGATGTTTTCTGATCCGAGTCTGCGCTCATCTCATTTACAGAAGTTACAGCTACTGGTGAAGAGAAGTATCATGTTGTTTGTTTGTGGTGTGTAGTTCCTCTCTGTGCTCTTTGTGTGTTTGATGTCAATGATTTTCTTCATGTTTATTTTTGAGGATCTTTGAAATCCCATTTAAAAAGAATCAAATAATGTGGCAGCTCCTTCAATCAGCTCGTGGATCGGTCCCAGACGTCCCTCGGTCGTGTCCTCACGGCCTCAGACGTCCTGCGGGGGTGCTGCAGTGGACAGCTCCCTGTCCTCTGACACCGGCAGCTGGGTCTGTGCAGATGTTTGAGGAGCTGTGCAGCGAGCGATGTGACAGCGGAGAGGAGTGAGCGGGACAGGTTCATCTATTTGGAGATAGGCCGAGCTCCCACGCTGCAGCAAACAGTCTATAACAGAATGTAAATGAAGTAGCCTGAGCCAACAGACACTACTTTCTCTCTATCATGAATAAATATTAGTAGTTCTCACTCTCCGGCCGAGCTGCTTGTTCTCCCACAAAGCCCCGAGCCGGCGTCACATTCCTCCCGTCCTGTTGCTACACCGAGCGGCTCGGCCTCCTCGGCGGTGGAGACACGGGGGGGGGGAGGGGGGGGAGGCCTTGTTATCAAAGAGCCTGTTGGACGGTAAACACAAAGTCATTAACCTGCGACCGGGCTGGGTGGGGAGGGGGGGGTGGGACTGTTTGGAGAGGAGATTCCCTCGAGCCTCGGGGGGTGGAGGGGGTGTCAGGACGAGATGGACTCATCAAATTGGCTTTGGCTCCAGAGTGAAAGCGAAGCCGGTTAAACTGTTTAAATCTCCATTCATGTTTGCATCGTCCTCAGGAGACACCGCTCGGCGAGGACGAGACCAGCAGCGTCTGAAGACTCATCTCCGAGGATTAACCAGGCTTAATCCCAGATTACGCTCTCTGTCAGGATGTTTTATCATTTCACTTCCTGAAATATTACAACAGGGTTATATTCAGGTAAAAAACATGAAGTCACGTCAACCTCCAGATTTGTAGTTTATTGAATACCACGGACATAAATAATTTAAATACAAACACAGAGAACAAGAGATGACGTTTAATCACATATTGACTCTGTTTAGTTTGACTCATACATCCCAGTAGATCCAGACCCGTCCAGTAGATCAGACCCGTCCAGTAGATCAGACCCATCCAGTAGATTAGACCCGTCCAGTAGATCCAGACCCGTCCAGTAGATCAGACCCGTCCGGTGGATCCAGACCCATCCAGTAGATCCAGACCCGTCCAGTAGATCAGACCCGTCCAGTAGATCAGACCCGTCCAGTAGATCAGACCCATCCAGCAGATCCAGACCCGTCCAGTAGATCATACCCGTCCAGTAGATCAGACCCGTCGAGTAGATCAGACCCGTCCAGTAGATCCAGACCCGTCCAGTAGATCAGACCCGTCCAGTAGATCCAGACCCGTCCAGTAGATCCAGACCCGTCCAGTAAGCATGTGTTTATCCCAGTTGACACAGGACTGCTGCAGGTGAAGAGTCATGTGATGTGTTTTCAGGTGAGTTAGTGTGCACGGAGACTATTATTAAAAACACTCATCTTAATAGATGCTTCAGTTTTGAAGCGATGAATTAATTACATCAGATAAATAAAACTTGAAGACAGATTCCTGTCGGTTGTAAAGACGACGGGAGGAAGCAGCAGCAGCCGCTCGTGGAGACTTGATGCGAGCGCTGTCTCCGGAGACAGACGTTTGTCTCTGGTGACAGACGTCTGTCTCCTCGGCGGCCGGCAGCGTTAAATGGTTTCTCTGTCAGGGAGAATGGAGGGGATCAACTGCACTCTCCAATCCCCAGACCCATTACAGCGAGCAGATGAAAAGGCGGACGGACAGCCTATTCATGTTCCTCCACTTTTATTCAGCGGCAGCAGCTGATAAACAAAACAGCAAATATCCACTGCATTTTTTGACAGCCACTTTCCTCCTGCCACTCCACATAAAGAGGCCGCCGCCCCTCCTCCCTGTCACACTGTCAATCAGCGCCTCCGATATCACATTAATCCCAATGAGCAGCTGGAAATATTGATGGCATGATGGGAACTGTAGTCATTATGTGGAAGATGATTAAATGTTTCTGTGTCTATTGACTCACGTCTGTGGTTTATTCATTTGTTTAGTCAATAGCGTCGTTCAAGTGATGTCGTTAATTATGTATGAGTCCAGGAGCTTCCTCCTCTTCCTCCTCCTCTTCCTCCTGCTCCTCTTCCTCCTGACAGATGTAGGAGGAGGGGTTTGGGGAAGTGCTTGCTCTCTTCTCCATGTTTACGCTCTTCTTATCCTTTATTCTCGGTCCCTCTGTCTCCCTCTCACTTCATGAACCTTCAGTCCTCAGCTGAAGATTATCTTCTTCTTCATCCTCTCGTCTGAAAAGGTGAAAACAAGCTGTGACCTTTGAGGAAAGTGAAGGTTCAGTGAACCGATTCAGATTCCTGCTCTGTGTTTGGAGGAACGATGAAAATGAACGATGTCAGAGACGTTCACGCTTCTTATCTGGAAATAATCAAAGTCTCAAAGATTTCAGTCAAATCCAGAATAATTATTTCTCCACACTCAAAACTGAGACATTGATTTGTTTCCATTGATTCTCAGGGGCACCATGTTGGCTCGGTTGTCATGAGGAAGACGGGTCGTCCGCTGATCTGAAGGTCGGTGGTTTGATCCCTGGCTCTTCCATTCGGCATGTTGAAGGGCCTTTAGGCAAGATGGACCCCCAACTGCCCCCGGTGTATGATCAGACAACCTCCTCTCCTTCACAAGGATTTTAATATTTGTGTGATTATTAATCGTTATTGATTACTTTGTAACCACAGAACTGTTAATTAGAATACAATAACGTTATCACTATCTATTACCAATCTCTGCAGCTTAAAACCTTTAACCTTTAACTGTAGATATTGTTGTTGTTTTTTTATATATTGTTATATTGTTCGCTATTGTTGTTTTTAATTTGTTGTTTGTAAAGTGCACTAACCTAACCAAGGCAATTTCCTGTATGTGCAAATATACATGGCAATAAAAAGAATTCTGATTCTGATTCTGATCACAACAGAGATTAATCAAAATAGTTTTAACGTTAATTACTTAACTAGAACATAACTTTAAGTTTATTATAACAAACCCTTTTTGACTTTTTATTAAAACAAAACTTTATTTAACTTCATAACTATACTTTGTTATAATAGACCAATAAATGCCAATGAAAAAACTATATCATAACAACTTTATTTGATGGGTAGAAGACTTTGACATTTGATCCCTTCAGACTTGACAGTTTCTTTAATGAGTCATTGCGTATAAGAAACTGTAATAAATCATTTCATCTAATCAGAATATTTGTAGATTCACAATATATATATTTAATCAAGTTAGAATCAGATGAATCAACTCCCACAAACATCAGGCCTCAGTGTCTCTCTCTCTCTGAGGAGTCAAGCTCTGGGGTCAAAGGTCGACCAGCGTTTCCTTGTCAACTCCCCGTTGAGCAATTTCCATTTTAATGTCACACTTCCAATCTCCCAGCGCCTGACGGACGTCAAACAGCCGCTCTAAGTCCTCGTCCCCTGGGTTCAGTTCCTGCTCTGAACCCAGATCAGCTGCTGCTCAGTCACAGGAAACACGGATTCTTCTACTGTACAGAAATACTCATTAACGACCACGAATATCACTCAGCAGATCTCACACCTTCACCAACAGTCTCTTAGATTAGTGACTAACTTGCACATAATTTATAACTCTATATTACTGGCACTATCACCAATCTCTGCACCTTAAAACCGCACGTAACCCTTCTACTGTATATATTATTGTTTTTTTATATTGTTATACTGTTGTTTTTAATTTGTTGTTTGTAAAGTGCAGAAACCACACCAAGGCAATTTCCTGTATGTGCAAATATACATGGCAATAAAAAGAATTCTGATTCTGATAACTGACTAATTAGAAATAGAACATGTATCTGCAGCTCGTACAGAGAAATCTGTCTCAGTGGTTCATCCTGGACGAGGTGGGCGTCTGATCGTTTCTGTGTCGAGACGGAACATGTTGGAACTGAGCAAAGACCTGCAGGTCGTCAGCAGAGACTCGGAGAAAATAAGCAAATTCAAATCACATTACATATGATGTTATATTTGATCAATATATATATTTATAACCGGCTTTGTCAGATGGGTTTGATATAACGACATCTGAGGCCTCATTCACTGATTTGCTGTATAAGTCAAGTGGGAATGGAACTGAATCTTTGAACAATTAAAATAAATAAAAAAAAGCTTTAGCATTGTTTTTGAAACAGGACACAGACGTGTTATTTTAAAATGATAAAAAAAACAATGTCCACACATGGAATCTTCATCAGCTTCTCTCTTCACTGTGAACCACTGAGGTTGTAATGACTTTACATTGAGATGAAGATGTGTCACATTCACAGTGTGTGTGTGTGTGTGTGTGTGTGTGTGTGTGTGTGTGTGTTTCATATTTCACAAACAGAATGATGTTTTCCAGCGGCGGAGCGAGATGCTGGTTCCAGTCGCTGCGTCCCCCTCATGCCTGACTCGGGATATTAATGCGCTCCAGTAACTGTTAATTTCACTTTGGAGAAGTGATTTATGGGTAGACGGCGAGCGGAGCCGTAATCTAATTGAGATCAGAATGGCTGTTTCTCACACAGTCACGCCTGCACCTTCCAGATGGGGCACCATGATTAATGCATAATGAGCAAATAATTCATGGAATTAATAAAAAAAACTATTCTGGTGTCTTCATGGAGAAAAGAATAAATACAGACAGGAATCCAAGTGTTTTTGTCGTATGTGCGTCTGAGTGTGTTTCTCTGCCGTGGGGGGGGGGGGGGGGGGGGGGCACAGATCGATGGAGAGAAGAATCTATCAGAGATCAGAGTCCCTGTGAAACAATGAGGAGCAGGGGGAGGAGCCTCAGATCATGATCTGAAGATCCTCCACGTTAGAGGAGTGTGATCAGTGAACAGATCTGAGTGAATCTGAACAATCACTTTCATTATCAACCTGCTGATCTTCATCTTATCTTCAAAACCTCCCACAATGCAATGAGGCTGCTTCCATTGTCTGGTGTTGTTTTGTATCTGACAAAAACAAACATCAAGTCCCAACAATGAAACATTAAAGACTCTTGATTATCAGAACAGCAGTGGATCAGATTCCTGTGGATCCACTAACTGAGCTGTGAAGGACCTGTCTGCTGTTTGATTCTGTCCAGACTGAACCTGGATGTTCTTTCTGGACACGAAGCAGCTTTACTCCTCTCGATTAGCAGGAAAAGGATCAAACGTGATTTAGCGTGGTCTTTAGAAGCACCTGGACCCGGACATCAGGCGTGTGAGAGCACTTGAGGAGACGGATGCTGCGTGAGAAGTGACGATGGAGAAAGAAGAAGTGCTGCGTTCATCAATTGACCGGACGTTAACGTGTCATCTTCAAACAGCAGCTGCTCTCGGACGCAGACACAAACTCCTCTATTGATTTTTACATCAGGATCCATCTTTCTGCATTAGAACACATTTACAACCACGACCAATCAGGTGCATTCATCATTATCTGATTTATGTATCGTCATCGAGCGACGACCGTTAGACGTGTCCGCCGGGTTCAAGTGTCTCCGAGGTAATGAGCTATGTCTTAAATGTGTGTGTTTGTGTGTGTCACTGTGTGTGTGTGTGGAACTGTTACTGACAGGAAGTGTTAGCAAAGCTTCATGTGACTGATAGGAACCAATCAGGAAGAGAACGTGAGCGTCACGTTTACACAAGTCTCAGTTTCTGTGCGTCCAGAATCAAACACAACCCGGAGACACAATAATGTGTGTTTACTGAGTAAAGAGGGGACACCAGCACCGACACCGACTCTTACAAACTGGTGTATTTCCAGTTTATAGGATTAGACAGGACTGAGGGGGCCAACGGGGGGGGGGGGGGGGGTCTGAGGAACTAATAGTCTGAGCTGGCGTCAATGAGAGCAAACTGATCCTGAACCTGTTCAACTGATTAATGATCATTTATACAAATAAACTAAAAATAAATAAAAATAGAGATATTCATCGAGGGGATCGTTTTCAGATTTTCATAAATTCAGTTGATTGAGATTTCTTTAGTTTGAGCTTTGGTGGATTTAAAGTCTGGTCAGATTCAAGTGTTACTAGATTATTGAAGAAACGACAGATTAATGTGAAGCAGTAGAATTTAACTGAGACCTTTGAATAAACATCACAGGTTTTAACATGTGTGTGTGTGTGTGTGTGTGTGTGTGTGTGTGTGTGTGTGTGTGTGTGTTGTGAAACTAGATTATTGTATCATCTTAAAGAGAGATGAAGAATTTCTAATTCAATGATAAATTCTAATGATAATGGAACAGAGAGATGCACTGTTCTGAAAGAAACATCATGGAAATAAATACGTAAACATCGATCCACTGTCAAACATGCACACACACACACACAAACTGACACACACACACACACACAAACTGACGCAAACTGACACACACACACAGTTTATTTACTTGTTCAAGGAAAATCACGGCTCAGTTCGACTGAACCTATTTCACCAGGCAGTTTAATTTAAGACTAAATAAGTAAAGATTATACTATAATAATATTCTGCATAGAAAAAATATTTTATTAGAGTGTAAATGCTTTTAATTTGACTCTGAACATGAAGAAATACAAAGGTGTGTGTGTGTGTGTGTGTGTGTGTGTGTGTGCGTGTGTTTGTGTGTGTGCGTGTGTCAGGGAGACGGAGGAGGTTTACTCAGCTTCTACATTAAGTTGAATCTTCTCTTCATTACTGAAGAACAACAGGAAGTGCTGGGACGGACTGGCCCTGGCCCGGCTCCTAATCACTGGCGACTGAGCGTTAATGGCGATCGGACTGTTGACCTCATCGTGTGTGAGAGGAATGAGGAAGTTAGAGGCTCCGACTCGCTCCATCTCTGAGAGAGAAGTTCATTAGTGTGTGTTGGTCAATTACAAATCTGTAAAAATGTTTTAACGCGTGAACTCAGTGAATTGTTGTCCTGACATGTTGTGTAGTCAGTGTTTGTGAAGCAGCAGCAGGTTGTTGGGTCCGACTCGTTCAAACAGGAACATGTGGGAACATCCAGGTGAGGGGCGGGGCCTGTAGAGCAGCAGGGGCGGGGCCTGTAGAGCAGCAGGAGGCGGGATATGACGTATAAACTCTGCTGTGGACAGATCAGTGTTGTTGTTTACATCTCCTCCACACCGGGGTCGGCCCTCATCACCAGAAGATCTGGAATCTCCTCGTGTTTCCAAGTGGACGTCTTCGTCTTCTACGTGTCCGGCTCCTCTTCTTCATCCTGAGAAGTTTGTGTTCTTCAGGTTTCACGTCACGTGTTAGAAACAGACATTTTACTAAGAGGCTGTAGGAGAAGATCCAGAAAATGTCCAGAGACACTGACTCAGACATTTGTTCTCACAGACAGAACCTGCAGAAAAGGTCAGGAACATGTTATGAACATGTGAGGAACATGTGAGGAACATGTGAGGAACACGTCCAGAGCTCAGTTCAGGTCTGAAACAGAGGGACAGGGGGGCGCCCTGCTCAGCTGCTCCCAGTGACATGACTAAAGAGGTTGTAACGACTGGTTGTGACATCACGAAACCAGTGGGGCCTTGGTGAACATGGGAAACAGCAGTACACTGCTGCAGTGAATGACAGTTTGAGCCGAGTCACTATCTGAGCTGACAACTTTCTATTTGTGCTCTAGTTTTCCCAGGCAGCCATGAAAGGACCTCTTCCTCCATTTGAGCTCATAAATCAGAGCGGCAGGTCGAGGCTGCAGCGTGTTGACACGGTGTCCGTCCTCCTCACTGATCACGTCTCTCACATTCACTGTCTAATCGATTACACAAAAGATCCTTCAGATAGTCAGAGAGCGGCCGAGGCCAGAGTTATGATAATTGTTATCGTTTATCAGACACAATGAAAGTGTCTGAGCTGAAGCTGTTTAGCGGCTTCATGGGAAAAGCTCTTGAAAAGACGACTGTGGTTAATTTTTTATCTCAGAGACGAGTTCGTCCCGGAATCATCCAGAGAATCTCCACGCTGCTCAGATCAGCTTCATCCAAAAAAAGAATTGTAATAATAATCATCATCACCGCCTTCCATTAAAAGAAGCAGCTGCAGCTCTTCCATTAACACAGTTATCAATAATCTCATGTATTGATGGACGTGTCCAGATACCATACGAGCTGAGTTCTGAGGCAGACTCGCTCTTCAAGGCCGACGCCGGGGCGTGAACCCTCGTTTCATCCGGCGCTAATGTCCCCAACGCTTCTTATGACCTACTCATGGAGTCGGCCTCCGAGAGTCTATTGATCCGAACGCCACATGATGTGATGCGTCTGTGTCCAATCGGAGGCGCCCAGAAGAATAGAGGGTCTTAAGTGCATGGGGGTCTGTACCTCCCTTTACTTTCCTTATGACCAGACGCTCCCGGGGTCAGAGGTCAGAGAGCGCCGACCAACCCAAGGTCACTCCACATTAACATTGCAGCAGAGTTAATTTAATTTCCAGACAACACAGCTTCTACACAAAAATGAAATCCTTTCAAGCGGCGGTAGATTTTGAACGGCGGCCGAGGGAAAGCTAATCGAATCAACGTCTGATTTAACTGCCAAAGTATTTTCCTCTGCGTATTTAATCAATACTTAAGACTCATAACGGCCCAGGTCAGCGGCGGAGAGATCTCCATAATCAATGGGAAGAGGCTCTGAAGTTCAGCAGGTTATTGTGCTCTCCCTCCCTCTTCATTCTTCATAGAGTTATTTATCGTCAGGGCGTCTGTCACACGGGGAAGCCGAGGAGCAGGAGGCGGCGGCTCTTCTCCTGGTGGGAGCACTCAGTGTGAGGAGCGCTGTCCACCTGAGGTCATCGTCTGAGCGCCACCGAGCCACTGGGAAGGTCTGTGCTCAGCTTCTATACAGTCACTGATCATCTTTATACATAAATATATATATACATACAGTCATTACAGTTTGTCCCCCATACAAAGTGTTTTTAAATACAGGTCAGAACCTTCAGACTCCTCAGGATGTGTTTGGTAGACAGAGGGTTTCTTTTTGATGTGTTTATCTTATATAAGAATTAATATATTGTAAAAGGTTCCTCGCCTCTCGTCTGATCTGGACTCTGATCATGAACGAACCACATCCTCAGTCTGCTCCGAGTCCTCCACCTGTTTTCTGCTGATCGCAGCTCGTTCCATCTCCTCTCTCGTCGTTTGGTTTACGAGATCTTGTAAAACACATTTGATACCTGGAGCTGTGACCGTGTGAAGAGCCGGGACAGAGCGGGCCTGTCGCCGGCCTGCCAATAAAAGATGAAAACCCATTTAAGCCAATGGCGGTGCAGCGCGGTGTCTGCGGTCAGTCAATAAACCAAACAACGGGCGGCAGGTCGCATCAGGCTGAGTGAGACAACAAGGTCACACAAGAACCTAAACCAGAGCTTCAACACACAAAGAACAATCCAATTTAAACGTCAATACTCAGTGTTATTAGTTAAAGTTCAGATGTGACCTCTGTCGGACCCACTGTGACTAACTAACACGTTACTTAAAAACAATAAAAGGTTGAGGTTGAGACAAACTGTTGAAATGTCTTTTTAGATATTCTTTCAGTGTCATCGTTTTCCAGAGACTCAGTTTCTGTTCATCTGGATTCAATCACCGGCCCAGAGATTTCAAACTAAAACCAGAGCAACAGTGATGCTTTAAAGGGAATGGAGCAGCTGGTGAGCGGAGGTGGAGGAGATGGAGGAGGTGGAGGAGACCAAACACTGAGAGAAAACACCACATCAACCACGCTGGAAAGCAATCAGGTAGAAAACGACTAACAAGGTTTAATTAGCTAATTAACGATCGAAAGACAAGAAGCAAAAAGTCCATCTTTCTTCAGTCTGTGGCGAAAAGTCACAGACATGGTTCAGAACTTTATTATCTGTGACGTCATCTTTCATCAACAACCTGCAGATCCACCATGTGACAGAAGGGAACCAGACACTTTCTATAAAGACATTATGTTTAATAATCAGCACAGCTAACAGGGGACAGTGAACTGAATGCTAAGCTAATGTGGTTGAACCACCAGGAGCTGAGTTAATTATTGATTCACAGATGATCAGTCACATAAGGATTCATAACTGATCAGTAATAAAATGTTTATATTATTAACACAGTTTTAATAACTCACCTTAGGCTCCTTCATCCCTCCCACTGCGCTGTTAGCATCTTAGCTTAGCACTTATCATCCGTTAGCTTAGCGGCTAACGTCCAGAACGACAACTTCCGGACTGATGAACCGACGTGAAGCGACTCAAACCCCGAAGGAGCTTCCTCCACCTGCCGCTGCGGCTTCTCACCGGAGGACGTGCTGCGTTCACCGGGTCAGCACCGGACATCACCCGGGTCTCTATACAGGTCAGCACCGGACATCACCCGGGTCTCTATACGGGTCAGCACCGGACATCACCCGGGTCTCTATACAGGTCAGCACCGGACATCACCCGGGTCTCTATACGGGTCAGCACCGGACATCACCCGGGTCTCTATACGGGTCAGCACCGGACATCACCCGGGTCTCTATACGGGTCAGCACCGGACATCACCTGGGTCTCTATACGGGTCAGCACCGGACATCACCCGGGTCTCTATACGGGTCAGCACCGGACATCACCCGGGTCTCTATACGGGTCAGCACCGGACATCACCCGGGTCTCTATACGGGTCAGCACCGGACATCACCCGGGTCTCTATACGGGTCAGCACCGGACATCAGCTGGGTCTCTATACGGGTTAGCACCGGACATCACCTGGGTCCAGTACAGGTGATGTCCGGTGCTGACCCGTATAGAGACCCTTTGTGCTGACCTGAGGTCACAGGTCCGCACAAAGGTCTAATCTGTGTTGTTATGTTAATCTGTGATTCATTATGGTCCCTAAACATGTTAATCTATTATTATATATGAAGGTTATGATCTATATTATTATAGATGATTATAACGGATATTATTAGAGCTAAACTTGTCCTTCCCCTCTGACTTCACTTTAATTCACATGAGAACCTTTGATTAAAACCTTTTTTAAATGATGGACTTGTTCTGAGGGGGATGTGATCAGCGATGTGATCGGGGGAGTTGATCAGGGATGTGATCGGGGGAGTTGATCAGGGATGTGATCAGGGATGTGATCAGGGATTTGATCGGGGGAGTTGATCAGGGATGTGATCGGGGGAGTTGATCGGGGGAGTTGATCGGGGAGTTGATCGGGGATGTGATCTGTTCTCCTCCACAGGAACCTGCAGCAGCTCGTGGTGAAGAGAAGAACATGAACCTACAACAGAATCCAGAGTTCAGACCTGATCACGTCTCCTGATGTTCATCTTTACTTCATTTTTCATCCCTCTGCATTATATTTAATGTTGTTTCAGTCACAGTGAGGAGCTCGTCCATGGTCACATGTGTCACACGGTCGGCTGTAATGGAGTGACGGACCCCCCCCACAAACACATTTAGGTAATGTGACGGGTGGGGGGGGGCACATTGTGTGCATAATTCACCAGCTGCATTTGTCAAAACAGGGATCTGTACGGAGGCTAATGATCCACGTGAAATTAATGACTCCATAAAATAGAGAAATCCAGCGTTCACACAAGCATGACAGGATCCTGTGACTTTGATAAACCGTTAAATGACAGATAATCAGGAGGGGGGGGCTCATCAGTCCCTGCACCACTGGAGGGGACGTCTCTATGAGGGGGACCAGGACAGGCCTGTCTCCCTGCTGCTGGGTCATGTGGACAGGAATTATCAAATATAGACGTCTGGCTTTATTCTATATCAATACTGTGAGTGTCTCTGGGTCTTATACATGTTCCTTCATCAGCATCAACACACACACCTCAAATACTCACTAACACAATGTCATGAAAACTGTCCCCAACAAGCATAGAAACGTTATACTGATGCTCGTTAACATGCTCTGTATCACACGTTGTATCACATGTTGTATCACATGTTGTCTGACACGTTGTATCACATGTTGTATCACATGTTGTCTGACACGTTGTACCACATGTTGTGTAGCAGGTGTATTAATGAGTTCAGCTCAGTTCACGTCTCATCAGTGAGTGAATCTGTCTCCATTGTTTTAATTTCATTAAAGGCCTAAATGCAGTTTATTACCTTTTTAGTGTCTCAATTTATGAGACTGACGCATTCTGTGCTGGCACCGTGTGTGTGTGTGTGTGTGCTCATGTGTGTGTGTGTGTGCTAATGTGTGTGTGTGTGTGTGTGTGTGTGTGTGTGTGTGTAAATGAATGTATAATCAGGCTTTGATTTTTAGGTCTGCCTCAGCCTGGGCACCATCTATTACTTGGGTGCCATTGGCTAAGTGTTTGCTCCGCAGCGTGACCCTGCCACTTTATCTGTTGGTTTTATTTTCCGAGTGCATGCTGTCCATATGTTACTCTAATAGTTGCTATAATTCTTGTGCAGCAGGGTTCGTGTTTTATTAGTCCTGAGTACGAAGAGAGTGGCGAAGAATGCATTTTAATAAAACCCCTGTAGCAACTGGCTAATGGGCTGACAGCGAGCTATTTGCATAGAGATGAATTACGCGCGGCCGCCTTGACGTGACTTTTAAAATATGATTGAGGAGGTTATTATTGCTGCACTATGATACGTGTTAACAGGTTATTTTAGCGTGGCTAGTGCTAATAAAATTCAGAAGAAAAGACTGGGGTGATGGGGGCAGGGTGTTTCACTGCTGGAGTCACTGACGGTGCTCATTCTGTCATTACTTAGCCCCGCCCCCCCCCCCCCCACTGCTTCACCAAGGCCACGACCGACTTCAGCCTCATAATTAATCACAACACTTTGTGTTTTATTCTGAGACACTTAAAGGTCCCAGACGCCGGGACAGAAGAATAATTAGAATCAATTATTGACTGAATGAGACACAATGTGATTATCATTATCATTATTATTATTATTATTATTATTATCATTAAACCAACATCTTGTTTCCTATCAGCAGACGAGCTCTCCACGTCCCACTGACTCTGAACGTCCTGCAGTGAACATGAAGTTTGTCTCTGACTCACAACAAACTGTCCGATTTATTAAAACTGCTTAAAAACACTTAACACCACATTTTAAAGTCCTCACTCGTTATAGCATCAGTTTAATTGAGTTTGGTTTGATTTGTAGTTTAATTTAGCTTTTAGCTAAGTTGAGTTGGATTTTAAGTTTAATTTGATTTAGAATTAAGTTTAGTTAAGTTTTTAGTTTGATAAAATTCAGTAAAGTTTCACTTTCAGTCAAGTTAAGTTTGGTTGGATTTGTATTTTAGATAAGTTTAATATCATAATTGAATATACTCAATCTGATCTACATGTTATGTGATGCTACCAAACACACACACACACACAAACACACACAGAGAGAGAGAGAAACACACACACAAACACACACACTGAAACTGTTAAATAAAGTCAGAGTTTGTTTCCTTTTCTCTGTTTCACTCCTCAGGCCTGGGCTCAGTGTTCAGGTGGTTGTGTGTGTGTGTGTGTGTGTGTGTGTGTGTGTGTGTGTGTGTGGTTGTGTGACACAGGTGATGGTGAGCACCAGTGTACAGCAGACAGAGGAGAGAGGTGAAACATCATTAAAGGAGATTATCTCTGAATAAATACTTGAGCGAGGTGAGGGAGCTGCAGATAACACAGATCCTATCGGGTCCATCGGATGATCCGTGTTCAGAGTCACCGTTCACACCTGTTCGGAGGCCTCGCTCACACACTCACACACTCACACACTCGTCATTAAGCTGCTGAAGACGACACATCAATTAGCGGGGCCTTTCTCCCAGGACCCTGGTTTCACTCAGCGAGCAGCGAGACGCCTCAGGGAGGAATCAGCTCGTACAATGTTCCCACTCAACCGTGAGGTGTGCTTCCAGTGGGCCGCGTGAGGCCTGTTAGCTTCTCATAATGGAGGATCCCAGGACGCTGCTTATCACAGGCCTGCAGGCGGCTCCAGGAGATAAGACCCCCCCACCCGACACATGTCCTTGTGTGTAATCTCGTGTACGACATGGTCAACTAAGAGCCGTCGATGGCTCTGTACACAAAGCGGCTAACGCTAACACATCCGTCACAACCGGCAAAGATTGAGTGGAAGTCCACAGGTGGCGCTGTGGAGCCGACAGCCGGCCCACAGGTGGCTCCATTTCCTGTCTCAGTTATCTCAGAGGTAACTGGCTACTGGGAACCGGTTACTGGGAACTGGTTAGTGGTGAAACAGGTTTGAGGGAGAAGACAATGGAAACACCATATATATTATTTAAATCCCACCTTTAATGCCAAAGAATAACTGAATTAAAACCACAAAAAGAAATAACTTAGCTTAGTTATTGAATTAATAGAATGAAAAAATCTTAAATTAAATAATCATGAATACAGAAATTACCTTAAATTAGATAAACAAAAAGAGCAACTGGGGATAAGACGTCTCCATGTGAACACATCTCATCTCCTCATGTCTCTCGTCAGACGCGTGTAGAAAACTGAGCCGATCAGCTTTAATGATTTTACTCATTAATGTAATGTTCTGTGGGGAAATATTCAAGTCGTTTAAATAAAAACACCTTCCAATGATTCACAGTGTTTTTATGAGGCCCTGGTCCTGGGGCCCCTGGCCCTCGGGGGCCTCATGTCTGGAGACCCACCTGGAGTCTGAGACAGAGGCTGGGGTCTGTCATGGCTTCGGTTCCATTCTGATGAAAGAAATAGTCGTGTATCTCACTGCAGTAAAAATACAAACACCACAGAGTAGATTTACTATGTTACTATGTTACTATATTACTACATTACTATATTACTATATTACTCTGTTACTGTTGCAAGTAAAAGGCCTTAGTTCAATGTGCACAGACAAAACCTGTGAAATAGTTTGACATCATCTGTGTATTAGTATGATGTCACTTGTATGTCAGTATGACATCATCTATAAACTGAATGACATCACCTGTAGCATAATCGGTATATTAGTATGATATGCATGTTATTATGACATCATCTGTGGAGCCATATTATTATCACATCTTCTTAATACGAGTGTGACATCATCTGTTCTTCTCGTAAAAATAAAAACCTTTAATAACAGATGTTATATTCTTGTTATATAAATTTTCAATACAAATGTTATTTAAAATCCTGATTTAAAGTTCATTTGTTAAAGCTGCAGACTCGTTTAATGTGTTGTATTATTTACATTGTTACATTATCATGAATTTGATTATTTATCTTTATATTTACCTCAGTTATTTATATCTATACGAGAGGTGACGTCTTCAGTCCAACACATCATCACTTCACATGAAATCAATTACCTCTGATTGATTGATTATTATTTCATTTATGAGTTTGAATGAGTTTCTGTTTGTGTGATAATGTGAAGTTTATAAACTGAAGCTGTAAACGCTGAACAGAGAAATAAAAACTGCCTCAGATCAAATATACTGATTTAAATAATCAATAATTAATAATCAGCATCGGATTTTATCCTCATGTTCCTGGAGTCAGTTTCATAAATTTAAAAATAAATTCCCATTTAATGTTGTTCAGTCGAGTTCTGGATTTATCCAAGACAATCTGATTTTACCGTAAATCAAGGAATATTTGTTTTTATATTTTTATCATTTATATTTTTATATTTCAGATTTTATACAAGAGAAATTAGTTTATCACAGCGTCTTCAACAGAGACTCCACATGTCAACGTTATAACACTTATAAAACTACTTCTACTACTGTTACTATTTCTACTACTAATAATAATAATAATAATAATAATAACAATAATAATTATAATTATAACATAATAGTATTCATAAGAAGGATTTGTTCATAAAACTGAAAAACGTCCAGGTTCATTTCACATTTCAATAAAACAAATATTTTAACATTTCACGAAAAAACGTATTAATATTTAAACCGTTATTATTTCAATTGTTATAATTTAACCTTATTGTTATTATCACCATAATGATCGTTCTGAGTGTGAGGAGAGGCGCCCTGTGGGGGGGACCGGGGACCGGCCGCCGCCTGGCCGGCAGAGAGCTTCCTGTGGCGGCTTCTTCTTCGCAAACAACGCGAAGAGAAAAGAAACTAAAATCATCTTTCATCGTTTCACCGCATTTGATCAATCGTAACATGGTTAACTTTATAATCACATTAATGATAACAACGGGTTTCAGTCTCTTCACGATCCGACACTGGTCGAGTCCTGAGACATTTACTGGTGTTGCTTCACTGGTTTTGAATCTGACACGAAATGAAACCGCGAAAAAAATAAACCAGTTTGTTACAAAGATTCAAATTTAAACATCAGTGAATATTAATGATCAATAATCGATCAATTCAAAGACCGGATTCTGTTTCAGTGTTCAATTCAAAACTGTCAAGTCAAACAGAGATCCTCATGATAATAGTTATAATAACAATAACATGGTAATCGTTACGGTAATAATACTAATGTGCTTCACAGCTGCAGCAGAATAAACATGTGTAAATGATTAATATTGATCATTACTTTCGATGATATATTGGACCAGTTGTTAATGGATCGATGATCAATAATCGAACAGTTGTATTGATTCAGATTCACGTGAAAGCAATCGATCAAACGTTTGAGTTTTTATTAAATAAAAGTGCATCACATTCACCTGCTGATGAACACATAAATAAAAAACATGTGTGTGTAGACTCAGTCTCTGTACAGGTGTGTGTGGGTCTGTGTGCGTCTCTGTGTGGGTAGAGTGTGTGTGTGTGTGTGTTTCTGTCAGATACAAAAACTGATGAAGTTTTTTCTTTTCTGTACAAAAACCGTTTTTAACATAAATTATTCACAGCGGATCTTTTCCTCTTCGTTTCTCTGGTATTTACAACTGAGTCCTCACACGCACACACATGTGCGTGTCTGTGCGCGCCACTGACACAGCCCCGCATCAGTTAGGAGCTGTCGTTCTCGGAGGTGTGCACGAGCAGCGCGGGCCCGGGCTTGTGCTTGTTGAGCAGCTGTGTGATCTTCTCGTCGTCAGAGTTCGGATCCAGAGGTTTGTTGTAGTCGTCGTCCTCCTCCTCGTTGTCCGAAGTGCCCTTGAGCCTCTCTGTCTCCGAGTCCTGCTTCTTCTTCGCGGTGGCCATCTCTGCTGCGTGTTTCTTCCTCCACTTGGTCCTCCTGTTCTGAAACCACACCTGACACACACACAGACACACACACTGTAAATCCTCCCCTCACTGCAGGGAATCCTCCGAATAACACAACTAATAAAACATTCTCATCCGCCGAGCATCAGCGAAATCAACGGGATTTATCAAGTGAACCAAGCAGCAGAAAAACACAGAAAAACACAGAAACTCTTGAATTTCAGGAGAAATCAATGAAGTTAAATTAATAAAAAGGCCTAAATTATTAAATTACTTTTTTTAAATCAAAATGTGTTATGTGTTAAAATATGAAATTGTGTAAAAGCCTGTGATCGGTTGGATTGAATCAAATCCTAAAAACGAAATAAAACAAATTCTTTAGTCCAACGTGTTTTAATTTCTTGTCTGTTTTTGTCGTTTTCTCGATTTTCGTTCATTCTGTTTTCAATGAATTAAATACATTTATTTAGGCCAAATTGAATTACATTTACATTACATTTAATTTCGCTGCTATTTCATCCAAAGCGAATTACAATAAGAGCCTCAACCAGGAAGGAACAAACCCACAACAACAACCATGACAATGTACAAAGCGTCGCCTAAGATCTGTTCTGAGTTTCTGTTCGTTTTGTATTTAATTGTTTTCAGTCTATAGTTTTCGATCAGTTTGTATTTATTCTGTTATTCTATTTATCTGGTTTGTATTTTATGGTGTGTGTCGGTTTTCCTCTGCAGAGCTCCGTGAATTATCTTCACTTCATCTCCAGGTTTGGAATCATTCTGTATTTTTTTTTTTATATTTAAATAAAATATAATTGTACATTGGCCAAAGGAGTAGATCTGTATGGTTCTCTGTATTTCTCATATGAATATTCTGTATTCATTATGTAATTATCATATGAATACTCTGTATTTTCTAGTATATTTATGATATTCATATATAATTGTTCATTGGCCTGGTTCTTATTCATTTTCGTGTATCTCTGTATTTACTCAGTATTAACTCAGTATTTACTCAGTATTTATTCAGTATTTATTCAGTATTTATTCAGTATATATTCAGTATTTACTCAGTATTTATTCAGTATATATGCAGTATTAATTCTGTATTTACTCTGTATTTACTCCGTATATTCTGGTATTTATATATATTAATACCTTGACTTGGCTCTCGGTCATTCCCAGGGAGTAGGCCAGTCTGGCTCTCTCGGGTCCCGCCAGATATTTGGTTTGTTCGAAAGTTTTTTCCAGAGCAAAGATCTGTTGTCCGGAGAACGTGGGTCTGGTGTGTTTCCTCTTTCCGTCTTTATCCAGTAAAACTGAGTTGTGATCTGAAACAGGAGAAAAGGAGAAAACACATGAATCACCTCCTTCACGGCGGCCTCCTCCTCCTACTCCTCTCAGTTCTCCTTCCACTTTGCTGCGGATCCTCAAACTTACGCGGCGAGCAGGCGAACCGCGCGTCCCTCCAGTGCGGACTCTGCATGACTCCGGGCCAGAAGATGGGCGTCCGGCCCGGCAGCTCCGCCAGGGGCTTCGGGTACCGGGCCACCGCCACCGCGGCGGCGCTGGGGCTGAAGTAAAGTCCGGGGGGCGGCGGCGGGCTGAGGCTGCTGAACCGGGGCAGACCCGACAGGAGCCCCGCCGAGGAGGAGGCGGCGGCGGCGGCGGCTGCGGCCATCGCGGCCGCGGCGGGCCGGTTCAGGATGTCGTTAATTCCGTGAGGGGTCGCGGAGGAGCAAAGATGCGGGGATACGAGCCCCGAGGACAGACCCGAGGAGCTCTTGATCCCCGGGGAGGACACGGCCATGCCGCCCGGGTTGGGGGAGGTGGTGGCCGGTGAGGTAGAGGAGTTGGGGCCGGAGGAGGACAGCGGGTAGGCCGGGTAAAGCGGGGTCTTCATCTCGGTCATGCTGTGCAGAGCAGCCAGAGGGGGGGTGCTGAGGAGGAAGGCGCTCTGTCGGGACCCGTCCATCGGACCCACCGCTAACATTCCCGCCTCTCTGCGGGCTCCTGGAGCTCTGCAGCGGGGCTGTGTGGAGGCTCAGGCCCCTGCGGTCCTCACTCTGTCCGGCTGGAACTACACTGAGAGCCGCTCCTCTCCGGACATGTCAGGTTCACGGTGCAGACTAATACCTGGAAGAGAAGCCACAGCGGATCAGAGCTGGATCCAGATCAGCACCGGGACCTGATGCTCTCTGTGCGGAGTCAGAGAGACACTGAGGCCGGAGGCTGAGTTCCTCGCACCTTCATCAAACTCACCACACTCACCAGAGTCTTCACAGGCATCACAGACCCACCACACTCATCAAACTCACCACACTCACCAGCATCACACTCCTCAGTCCTCACTCACCAGAGACTCATCAGAGACTCACCGGAGTCATCAAACTCACCACACCTTCATCACACTCTTCAGAGTCATCACACTCACCAGAGACTCACCAGAGTCATCAGACTTTCATCACGCTCACCGGATTCACCAGATTCACCAGCATCAGACTCATCAGACTCATCAGACTCATCAGATCCAAAGTTTCACTGGACTCACTCCGAGGGGCGGGGCAGAGGAGGGTCTGTCCTGATTGGCTGACCTGGCAGTGACGTAGTGGCCGGGGTGGAGGGAGTCTGCTGATTGGACAAACATCTGACTCGGATTCCCTGGATGTTTATCAATTTTAATAAAGTTTTGTAGATTTTTTAAATTAATTATATTTATTATAATAATTACCATATTATTTCTGATGATTATTAGTATTATTATCATTACCATTGACATTTTCATTATTGTAAATTATCATCAATATTTTTATTATTTTTACTCACTCATTTATCTGTGCAACTAATACTAAAACTGATTTTAATATATAAAGAGCTGCCCTTTGTTCCATCTAATTTAAAATGTATTCATTAAAGATATGAATGATAATTATTTTGATTTCATATTGACGGTGTAAATAAAGGTCATCGCTTTCAGCAGATGTGTTCAGAGGTCAGAGGTCAATCGGGTGACCTTTTAAATATCAGCAGCCATTTTGATTTCAAATCACTTAATATGTGACACAGAAGAAAACTCAGGAGTTAGAGAAGCTTTAGTTCATCAGTGATGTGACCTGTCAATCATTTAACATCTATTCACTTTATTTAAATTATGATCTTAATAAATCAGTGGTCTAGTAACAGATTACATAGAATATCAAGTAATCCCATTACAATATAAACTAGGGCTGTGTGTAGCACTGCCGGGACCGAGCACCCGCACGTTGAAGCCTGTTGCGGTCGGTGGAGAAGGCGAGCGATGACCAGGCGCACTGCAGCAAGGATCAACGCTTCACTTCCTGCGTCTGTCATGCAATGCTGGGCCACGCTCACTAATCACGCACTACAGTCCACCCCATCAAGTAAGACCCCAAAGTGAAACCTTCATCTAAATCGAATTTAGTTTTAAAACAAGGCTTACCTTCTTCTTGGAAGTAGGTGGTGCTATCGCTATCTCTACACTAGAATCATAGACGTGTTCAGGTCACAAACACTCGTTTCTCTCTTCAGATCGTATAAATGAATGTGTGAATAATGTTTGAGGCTGAAAGAACAATGCACAGAGGAGTTATGATAAATCACTCTTTTTTGACGAATCTTAAAAATGTCACGCCACGGTCACACCGTGTGATGAAATCATATATACCGAGGTGGTTTATATCTCCATCTTGATGCAATGACATTCACAGAAGTAGAAGTTGATCTAATGAAAGCCCAAGGACAAGTTCATCAGACTTATTTGTTTGTCATGAAAAGACTCATGTCCCTATTGATTTTTGTAGATGTCGGCCAATCTTAGTGCCGGGCCTGACCTTTAGGGGGCGCTAGTCAGTTATTTTGTCACACCAATTTTTTAAAACCATATCAATATTTTCTTGTTACACAAATGTATTTTGAGGGAGACTGAAGCACGGACAGTGAAGTTAAAGCAATTTCGTGGTTAACGGCGAATTTATGAACCTTGAAGCAACGCCCCTAATATGGCGTTTGGCGAAAAGTCACAGTAATCTTATTCGTACATCATCAATGTCTTGAGACACTTTTGACACAGTTGGACATGGTTGCAGTTAGACTCTTCAGACTCTTTTTTTTGTCTAGTCATGATACACCTGGGCTAAGACATTTGTGAAGATCGGTGAAAGCTAACTGAGGGGCTTTTCCTTAGAGGCCGCTGGTGATCCATTTTGCCACGCCCATTTCAAATTACTCCAGATTACTATAACTATTTGGGGTTTTGAATTTCCTGCAAACAATTTGAGCGTCTACTTCCTGAAAAAGCCCAAAAGGGAAAAAAACAAATCCTTTGAAATATGACAGGGCCTTGTGCTCGGCCCTAATTATTGAATTACATTTGAAAATGTGTGTAATCAGATTACAGTTTTAGGTCAAATATGGAAGTTTGAAGTAGCTGTAACAATAATGATTTTTTATTCCTCTATCATAGTCATCATATATTTATAACTAGCTAGAAAGAGTAGACAGTGTTGACCCTGGAGTTGTCGGCTGTGGTTATGATTCAAGTTATAACTGTTTACATAACTTATTTATATAAATCTCATCCAGAGAAGATGTATTCAGGCTATAAACAAACTGCACCAGTGTTTACAGCCACAAGGGGGCGTCACTGCCACACAGCAACTTTGAGTGAAATACAACAAATTGAGATTTTAATTATTTAGTACAAAGCTATTTTTAAATCTTGAAAACAGTAAAATGTTTTATCAAACACGTGAAAGTGTGTGTCTGACATCAAGCAGTGTGTGTGTAAACTCAGGTCATTTGTTTCACATGTTGACTGAATCATTTAAAAGTAGCAGTGACTAATAACTAATATCTAATCAACGGTTCTGATTTACATGAATAAATGGACTTTGAGTGACTTTCATTCAGTTCATCAAACTGCTCGATAGAGCCTCAGCATGAAGGCTGAAACACTCATTATCTATAATTAATTAGAAATTGTAATTAAACTGAAGTTAAGTCAGTGACGAAACACAGATCCTGAGTGGTGTTACAGCACCTCCATGTGGCCATTTATTTCATTACACTCTACAGATACAATGTTTGTGTATTTTTCATTCAGTGTCGTTTTTGTTTCATATTTGCTCTATTTGAATATATTTAGAGTTCCAGTGTTTCCCCCTCCGTGGTCTCAGCTTCCTGTTTCTGACCTGGGCAGGTTCAACACGTCTCTGAGGTCTGTTGAAGGATCTGAACAGTTCTGTTCATGTGACGCTTCAGTGTTTCTTGGTTTCTGTTGGAGTTGCTGTGACCTCACATTAGAAACGTTTCAGTCGGTTCTGGTTGCTCCTTCATTTTTTAAATCACACCTTAAAACGAGACCTGGACATGAACTCACTCATCACAGATTGTTTTCAGGAAGTGAGAAGTTCTGTTAAAAATACAAGACCCAGAGATTCAAGTGTTATCAACGTCCGTTTTATTGGTTTTTACTCGCGTGCCATCAGCTTCTGCTTCTTCAGCTTCTTCTGTGAAACCTGTGGAGAGAAGCTCAGTTATTCAACAGTCAGTGACGCAGGGCAAAGGTCAAGGGTCAAAGACCAGGCTGCTCAGATTTATTACAGTTTGTTTTCATGGGGAATCCAAAGGTGTCCTAAGTTGTCATCAGTGCAACCAGATGAGTAAGGTGACCACAGGGAGGCGACGGCGAGTTCAGAAAATGTTCAAATTCACTTCAACAAACCCAATCAAAATATGAACGAGGTGAATTTATTTGTTTTTAACTTCCTGCTATAGATCGTTTAATAACAGCAGCTGTTGGTTTGTGTCTGAACCCGGTCACGTCCCCGTCCTCCAGCTAATCAGAGCGTACCTTTTTCTTCTGAGCGACCTCCTCCTCGGGTTTGGGGACGATCTGCTCCTTCTCCGTCAGGATCATCTCGATGTGGCACGGCGAGCTCATGTACGGGTTGATGCGGCCGTGGGCACGGTACGTGCGCCGCCTCATCTTCGGGGCCTTGTTGACCTGGATGTGTTCGATGACGAGAGAGTCCACATCCAGACCCTGAGAGATCAGGACACAGGTGAGTCAGCCATCGACCACATGTGATCATGTGAGTAAGTGAGACCACGGATATGAAGACGTGAATCTTAGAGTGATTGACAGATTGCTCAGATATTCTCTAGCTTCTTTCATAATTCATAAGTCGTGATAATTTTCGTCATCGCAATCGTCTCATGTCAATCACTGATTTGTTTTAAAAATCGTTTCAGGAGTTTCTGGTGAAACTGAACAATTCTCCAACTCTCTGGACAGACGAGGTTTACAGTCTCCCTCACTTAGCACTTATGTGACTTTAAATGAACACAGAGACAACACGTCTGTTCTTTCACACGTGACCAGATTAAACTGTTACATGTTCTGTGAGAAGACGGGATCAGAAGATAAACAGAGCGCCAGTGAACCGACCTTGAGCTCCGCGTTGCTCTCTGCGTTCTTGAGCATGTGCAGGAGGAACTCCGCGCTCTTCTTGGGCCAACGTCCCTGAGTCCAGCCGAACTGTTTGGCCTGAAAAACAACCACAATGTTTAAAGCAGCTCCTCTCCTCCCCAGGAACGACAGATCAACAACATCTGCTCAGAGTAAGAGTTTAGTTTCATCTTTAATCCAAAGGTGTCCTAAGAATGTCATCACTGCAGCGACTGAAGCACCCGCTGGTTGATAGTGCGACGCTCACCTGGGCGCAGCGGCCGACGCCTCCGTTGTAGCGCCGGAAGGGGACACACTGGTGCTGGACGATCACGTCCCTCAGGTACTTGTTGGCCTTGCGGATGTGCATCCCCTTGATGGCCTGAGCCGACTCACGGGTGTTCTGTGCAAAAGGTTACTCAACTTCATTAAAGTGTCTCATTGTGGTTCAACACAGGAAAATAAGAATTCAAAACACAAAACCTGCAGATTAATCATATTAGAGCTGAATCTATTCAAATGAGACCTTTTCATCAACTACTCAAAATAAAACGTTCACATTTCACATCCAGCATTTGAAGTTGTAGATTCTTTTAAACTGTTCTCAGGTCGCTAGCTTATTTCAATTTCTGTGGAAACCAGATTCAAATCCATTCAATGTCACATGGAAACTAGTCTGAGATCATGTGACCTGTGTGATTGACAGATTGCTCAGATATTCTCAAAGTTCTTTTCATGGTTCATCCAAAGGTGTCCTAAGTGTCGTCATCGCAATCCTCTCACGTCACTGATCTCAGACTTCATCGTTCATACAGTCATGATCATCATGTGTTTGTTCTGAGGTGAAGTGAATTCATCATCTGACCTCAGGCTCCTCATGAGACAGAGGTCAGAGACTCGTTCGTTCATCACGTTAGAGGTGAGGACATGAATCCACACGTGTTCTTCACCAGAGACAAGACTGACATGTATGACCAGGTCCAACATAAGAGCCCTTCACATGGTCACTCATCACAACATGTATGATGACCGACATGACATCTGACAACACGTGTAGTTTAACCTGAAGCCAACATGTGGAGTGTGATCATCTTCTTACCTTGAAGTGAACCCGGAGATTGGAGCCCCTCGACTTGCATGCTGGGATATGGAAACACAGGAGACGTATAATCGTCACATACGTTCAAACCAGTTGTATTCACAGAGACACTTTACGTCAGAAGCTCAGCAGTTTATTGAGTTGTTTTCATGTTTAATCCAAAGGTGTCCTAAGATGTCATCCCTGCCTCTGAGCTAACAGGCTAGCATGCTAACAGGCTAGCAGCGGGGGTACTCACATTTGGTCGGGTTCTCGGGGTCGAGGGAGTAGCGGACCATCTTCAGAAAATCTGTTCAAACACAAACACGTTCCAGGTTATTATCAAATATGGAGTTAGAGACAGCAGCAGGTCATACAGGGACTCGGGTTCTGATGCTAGTTAGCATTAGCTCCAGACACAGCAGCGACCACCTCGCAGAGAATCACTGAGAATCAGCGGATTTAACAACTTCTCAGCAGAACCACTGGAGATGAATCTACTGAGAGTCCGAGCGGAACCGAGAGGAGCCGAGAGAAGCTCAGGCTTAGTCTTCTGACGGGGACAACATGGCGGACACACACCGAACCCGATTCAGAGTTAAAACTCAGAATCTGAGGCCGCGAACACGAACATATAACCTGAGCGCGGAGTTAAGACCAAACCGAGGGAGACTGAGCGGAGTGAGGAGAAGGATGATGGAGATTTAACTCAGATTCACGACAGATTGTTTCTTCATGAGAGAAGCAGAGCTCCTACCTCTGAGGCCGCGGAGGAAGAGGAAGAGCCGCCGCCGCGCTGCCCTTCTTCTGCTGCTGCGCAGGTCCAGCGCCCCCCGGCGGAGCGGCGGAGCAACGAACTCACAGGCACCGGCACACATATGATTGGACAGTGAAACCATCTGTTTATATGTTATAGATGTTATACACTGTACATATATGTTATATGTACAGTGTATTTTATTAATAAAGGAGTATTTCTTTAACATGTTTTACTTCCCTCATTATCTCCTCAGCACTATAATGCTATATACTATACTATACTATAATAGAGGTGTGGGGAGGGGGGGGTGTCAGAAATGTCCATAAATCACTGACTCCCTCTTCATTACATTACATTTCATTTAGCTGATGCTTTTATCCAAAGCGACAATTCAAGTGCATCAACCAGAGGGTGCAGACCCAGGACGACAAGTATCAAAAAAGTACAATTTCTTCAAAATAAGGCAAAACCACAAAGTGGTATACGTAAGTGCCATTTAATTGCTAGTAAATTGTTAGCTTATTTTTTTATCCAAGGTAGAGTTGGAAGAGGTGTGTTTTTAGTTTGCAGCTGAAGATGTGTAAACTTTCTGATGTCCGGATGTCGATGTGGAGCTGGTTCCATCATCCAGGAGCCAGGACAGGAAACAGGCGTGATGGTGATGAGTGTTGAGCAGTGAGGGAGCAACGAGCTGATTGGCCGAAGCAGAGCGGAGTGAACGTGCTGGGGTGTGAGGTTTGACCAGGGCCTGGATGTAGACTGGACCTGATCCATTCACAGCATGGTACCAAGTGCTAATATTTTGAACCGGATGCGGGCAGCCACTGGTAACCAGTGAAAGGAGCGGATTAGTGTGAGTGAATTTAGGTTAAAAACCAGTGGAGCTGCTGGTTTCTGGATGAGCTGCAAAGGTTGGATGACAGCAGCAGGTAGACCTGCCAGGAGGGAGTTACAGTAGTCTAGGCGTGAGATGACTAGAACCTGGACCAGAGCCTGGACCAGAGCCTGGACCAGAACCTGGACCAGAACCTGGACCAGAACCTGGACCGCCTGCTGAGTGAGAAGGGGGCGTGTTCTCTTCAGACGTAATAAAACAACAGCAAATAAACTGTGGCCTCCTCGGATATCCTGTAGATAGCAGCAGTTACTCAAGATATCAGAAACTTCGGTAAACACTTGATGACACAACAGAGCCACTTTGTGTCTTTACTGTTGTTACGTCTGAAGAAGGAGTCACCACTGACTTCAGTTGTTTTGATTTGACTGTTTACTCCTGAAACTCCAGAAGTTTTAAGTGTACTCAAACACCCCCCCCCCCCCCTGAACTAACCCTTTAATATTTGTTCATTATGTTCATGTGTGTTTCTGTCTTAACACAATGGTTGTTCTGCTGTTTGTAAATCATTCCATCAGATATAAGACTCAACAGATTCACATTGAACTAGTCAGACACATTCATTACAAATTAAACCTTTAAATTTCTGAAGAATAACAGAATCAATGTCAGAAACAAATTAAATAAGAGATAAAATGTGAATTCTTCTTCTGATTAAAGCACGAGACTGCTGATCATTTATTTCCCTGTTATTGTCAATAAATCCAATTAACAGTCAAACTCACTGGAGACATTCATTCATAGTGACTCATTCTGACAAATTAAATTTGTTAACAGACATAATTTCACACAGGGTATAAGTGTATTACCTTTATTATCCTAATAACAATCTTTTCTGATTCACACAAATTCAGATTGACTGTTTGATTGATTGATAAATTAAATAATAACCACACACGGTGCAAAGGTAGTAAAGCAGTGATTGGTTTATTTTTATTTGGTTTGTAGTCGGTTGTGTGATCTGTAGAAAAGTCGGTGTGCGCTCTCTCAGTGAGTCATGCACAACATCACACTAAATAATGTAAATAACGTGTCCACATATAAAAATAAAGATATTATTTACATCAGGCAGGAAAACGGTCTCCAAATGAATCAGAGACCAGGTGAAGACGAAGACTGAAGAAGACCTGATGCACCAGAGTCTCATCTGATTGGTTATGTACAGTCACATGACACAAGTCCATCGATATGTGCGGTCACGTCCCACTGAGCTCCGACATCCTTGGCATAGAAAACATGAAGATCAGTCCTGTACAGTGAGAAAACACAACAACACACATCTACACAGGGAGGGAGAGTGTGTGTGTGTGTGGGGGGGGGGGCACCTGCTACAACGAGGCTGTTTGTGTTTTCAGATGAATATGAATGTTCGGCAGTTTAAGATGCAGCCGAGCGACTCACCTCTGGTCCTCAGTCACATGACCACAGGTGAGTGTCAGCTGATTAACAAACCGTCAGTAACACGAATCAAACATTAAGACCCGACAGCTTGAAACAAGGGAAATGTTCTGACTCCATAATCTGCAGAAGAAGAAGCTCATGTTTCTCTGACATAGATTCCTTCTTTCTGTCGATAATAACTTAACACTCGTCCATTCATTAGTCAACTTTCTGTTCCTCTCCTCGCCATCAGGGGGCGCTCCCAGTTACATGTCTTCTCTCATCGTGGTTGTCCGACACTGAACTTGAGTCCCTCAGTGTGTGTGTTTGTGTGTGTGTGTGAGGGGGAGGGGGGGGCAGTATGATGACATCACAACCTGCAACACAAGAAGAAAACAAAGGTAAATAAATCTGCAGTTTTCTGTAACCTTCTTTATGTCTGACTGTGTTGTATAAATAAAGTTTAATACGTACAGGTGTGACATCATCAGGTCGGTGAGCTGGAGCCACACTGAGGCTGGGGGGGGGAGGGGGTGCAGGGTTACTTGAGACAGGGGCTGACCACGGTGGGGGTCGGGGGGTAAACCAGCGCCACGTGCACGCGCTCGGAGCCGTTCTTTGGACAGATGATCTCCATCAGACCTTCAGGCCGCGGCTGAGTCAGCAGCTCACCTGCAACACGAGGAGTCATCTGTTAGTGACCAGGGCCTCGGCAGGAAGTCACTGTGGTTCCTACTCAACGCCACAAAACATCAACAACATCTCACACACACAAACACACACTAGATCTGATGTCATCAGAGCAGATTCATGATTCATCCACTAGATGGCAGCATCTCCAGACTGTTAGTAAAGTTACTAGGGACATTTACTCCTTTCCTAAGTCCTAACAGCTTCTCCTTCACATCTTTCCTTGACCCTGAGACGTGTTGGAACCCAGCCGCTCACAGGTGGTCTGCAGTTAATCTACTTCCTGTCCCCTGTGGTCTGGGGGACAAAACCTCTGGATATCACGTTCAAGAATGAATGTTTCGACAGCTCAGTGAGATCTGATCTGGTTTATCCACACACACAGACACGCACAGACACACACACACAACCTGCTGTGGTATCATCACACACACTTATTAACTTCTAAAGAAACACAAACACTTTATTAATTCTCTTTGTTTTAGTCACAACCTCTCGGATGCTGTGAACCTACAGATCGACTCCTCGACTCTTCACTGGATGATCCAGATTATAATCCCAGATTAACAGACAGGTCTGTCACAACAAACCTTTCATCTGTTGTCATGCCTGTGTATGAATCCACAATAAAATAAATTAAATCCAAGATGGTTGCCTGAATGCATCACTCTGATTATTAGATTCTGTCTTCAGGGTTTTAAGACTTAAAGCTGCAGCTTGGTTCAGCCTGAGAGACGAGACCCAGGGCTTCAGTTCCGTGTTATTGCCATAATCTGTATTTCAGTATTTAACTGTGTGATGTTTATTCAGCAGTTCTCAGTGTTTTCATTCGTCTGCGTCCTGAATAAGGTCAGATTCCCCCCCCCCACACACAAAGACCGGACATAAACTAACAGGAATGCCCCCCCCCCCCCCCCGTTCAAACACGTGAATAGGTAAACGGATCATTTATGTTCCTGCTCCGCTCGCCTTGTTTCCCTGTGCCAACCCCCCCCCCCCAGCCTTATGAGGACGTGGTCGCTTCAGGAGCAGGAGACGTTTTCCTGTCTCCAGGAACTGGGACGAGGATCAGACCTGAAATCAGCGGATGTCTCAGTCAAAATAAACCTGATCCAACTCAAAGACTAAAGTGGAGATGTCTCCAGGTTTTCTCCTCTGCAGGAAGTGAGAGACTGAGGAGAGAAGAGAGGATTCAGATAAAGAGCAGGATGTGTGAACTGGAGCAGAAGCAGTCGTCAGGACGAGACTCGGCTCCGTGGCGTTTCTTATCCTCTGTGATCAGCAGCTGCAGAGTCTGGAAACCCAGATCCACCGGAATGTGACCGACTTCCACCGCCGAGGAAACAAACCAAAAATAACTGGAGCAGGTCACTGAGCAGGTCTGGGATCAGCTCCACGGTCTGGAGGATTAAAGCTTTATGACACATGAACACAGGCTGATCTGATCGAGCAAAGCTTCAGGGCTTTTCCCTCCGCAGCAGAAAAACTCTCCTCAAAGAAAATGTCACAGTCCAGAGATTCTATCATCACAAACGTTTCATCTGGAAATACATAAAAACAGAAACTTCCTCTGACTGAAAGTGTGAAAGCTTCAGAGCTCTGGGATTCCCCTGAAATCTGCTGCTAATCACACAAACAGACACACACACACACACTCCCTCACATGTGTGCGTTCCAGATGTTAACATCTGCTGAGTAATGAGATAAACTGTCCTCATGCAGCTGAGCGAGGATCAGTCTCCGGCTTCCTCTACACACTGAAACTAAACTGACCTCTGAGCAGTCAGCATTGGAACTGAATCAGAAACAACCTCAGTGTCACACGACCATTCTCCTACACTGGTCACGTGGTGTAAACAGGAAGTAGATCGTCTACTCTGGACTCACTGTGAGTGAGTTTGTGGTGATGTGAACATGATCACATGACCTCTGCAGCAGAGGTAATGGTCACTTCCTGTCTCTGTCTGCTCCACCCGGCTGCTCCACCTCTCACCTGAGGAATAAACAACTGTGATGTTCAGCTGTGAAACACAAACTCTGGAGGTCGTGTCTGAAAACAGTTTATGTGAAAACAATGTCTGAGTCAGTGTCTCTGGAACTTTTCTGGAACTTCTCCTGCAGCCTCCTGGTAAAGTGTCAGTGAGTTTAACCTGCAGCAGTTTCTAATAACAACAAACTGGTCGTTGCTCTGGTTCATGTTACAGTCAGCTGGCGAGCTCCCCCCCCCCCCCCCCCCCCGTCTGTCACATGTGAGGTAAAGCAGGAGGATTACTGCAGTGATGTAACAGCTCAGCCACCAGATTACTCAGCAGCTCCAGATGAGACCTGAACCTGCAGCTCAGGCCGGTTTGAGGGTGTGAACACTGACGACGTGTTTCAACAGGTTCACATGAGCTGTTTACTTCCAAAGCTCCGCTCAGAGCCTGGAGCAGGAAGTGGAAAGTCCTTCAGGTCAACTGCACAGACTGCACTTCATGATGAAGAGCAGTCGATATGACAAAACGCTCCAGAAGCTGCTGCAGCCACACAGGTGAAAACACCTGACTACAAGTCATCCTCTCACTCTGACCTCTGACCTCTGAGTTGATAATCAGCACCCTGAACATCTGCTTCATTCAAAAACTCAATTCAACTCATCAATTACCTGAATACAGATATTCAGTTTTTATCAGTTTGATGAATCCCATCAATGTGTTTGATGTGGTTTTAAATGAACGTGATGTCTGGAAGCAGCGGCCTTCGGGTTTGACCTCAGAGGTCGAGTCGTTTCCCAGCATTCATCAGATCAGCAGCGTGTTTACGGGCAGAGGAGGTGCAGCAGTAATCAGAGTTCTACAGCAGGAAGAGTCTGCTGGTGTTTCCTTTGGCTGCAGCCTCATGGAGCTGCAGCCAGACAACATGGAGGAGTTCAGATCAAACTGAAACAATAACGACAGAAGGACGAATTCCTCTCGAGCACGTGAACGGAGGAAGAACCAGAACAAACAGGAATTTGACCAGTTTCACTTCAACATTAAAGCAATAAGAGATTCAGTGTAGAGCCGGTTTCATTTCACACATCCGCTCAGTTGTTGTGAGGAGTTATATTCAATGTGTTTGTTTTATATAGTTAAAGATCGAGAGGCGGATGATGAACATGTGGTCGATGAATCCCGTCAGTGAAGAAAACGAGACGAGTCTGAGACTTTCATCGACCTGTAGATGGAGGGATGGAGGAATAGAAAAACAGATGGGTGAACAGATGGATGGAAGGATGATGGATAAATGTCCTCACAATGGTGGAGTTACAAACTACCTTTTTAAACAGACTGATCTGTTGGAGCTGTAGCGCCCCCCCTCTTTGTTTCCAGTTCAGTTCATCTGAAACCATCCATGTTTCATCATATAAAACCAGCAGCTACTGGGGGAGGACCACCACGCACAGGAAGCCGACAGGAAAGCACCTGAGCCCCAGGTCGGTCCTCTCCCGTCGGGTGGTTCAAGTCGGGGGAAACGACCTCGGCAGCGTCTGACTGAACGTGTGAGTCGCTTCAATCCCACAATCCTTTAACAGGATGAAGAGGAGTCAGACTGAGCCGCTGATCCACAGCACGAGTGAAAGTGGAGCCACATGCAGCTCCAACGCACACACGTGTTTACCATGTGCACTAACAACCAGGAAGTAAAACGCACAACATGGACGCCACAGAGGCTCACCAGTTAGCAAGCGAGCAGGAAAGTAACACAATGCAGTAAACACAAACACAGAGGGACAGGATGAGACACTGAACTCAGACGTGTTGTAAAATTCCAAAGATGGAAGATGGATGGCGGAATCTGTTGACCAATCACAGCAGAGTGGACCAGCTGACCAATCAGAGCTGAGCTTCATCAAGAGGGGGGTCTTAACCAGACAAGAACAAGTGTTTGAGACAGAGGCTGAAAAGAGGAGCTGCAGCGATCGTCTGATGAAACGATGTTTTCATTAGAGCAGGAAAACGTTTGACATCATAACTCGACCTGAAGATTTCTCCTTCAGATGCAGGTGGGTAATCCCTGCTCAGGGGTCAGAGGTCGTGAACGTCTGCCTCCACAGCAAATAAAAACTGAAAACTAAGTTATCAAGTGAAAATAATAAGTCAAGAAAGAGAAGGGTTCAGAGATGACAACAAGTGAACCAATGAACGAGCTCGGTTCTCAGGGGGTCCTGGTCTGCACAGTGGTCAGATCCCAGAACCATCGCCCGGCGCCGTGTGGACGAGGGCGTTCGACAGTGAGAGAGGAAAGTGTTTGGTTCTCTGTGTGGAGCCTGAACTCTGCAGCCAAAAATATCTTGTCCATAAAAGGCCGGAACACGCAGCGCTCCGACATGAGGAGGTGTCTGTTTACAAAGTCTGAGCAGAACTTACATCAGCTCCGTGAGTCTCACTGATCTGAGGTCAGTGTTTCATGGAACTTCCTTTGTCTCCGGTCATGATTAAAGCTGATCTGGGCTGATGAAGGTGTTAGTTTGAGTTTTAAGTCGACTTTTACTCCACGACATAAATCAGCATCTGAACTTTATAATCACATTGTTTTCTATATTGTTAAAAGTAATCAATAACGAGAGGTCAGCTGATCTTCTGATCCAATCAGAATGTGTATATAACATTAACACTCCATGACCCAGACGAGGAACTGACCCGGGATCTGTACAGTAAAAGCAGGTCACGTTGCCATGACGACTGCCTCCTCCATCACCGCACCAGGAGCATCAGCATCGAGGATCATCATCTCCCCCCCCCCCCACACACACACCCCCAACTCCTTTAGGCCGACGGCTTAAGGTCTTTGTTCAGGCAGCCCCCCCTCCCCACCACCCGCACCAGCACCACACCCAGTGTAAGTCATTCCCTGATTCATCAGATCTAAGGGGGGGGGGGGGGGGGGGGGGGTCGATACTGGACCATTAACATGAAAACACATGACATCATCACTCTGCACCAGACGCTCTCATCATGTGACCAGACACAAGAAAATAAAATACAGTACATTACAATAGCTCCTCCCAGACTTATCTCTGAACATGTTTATACTTATATACCTTCATTTATTTAACAGTTCACATTTATATACTTTAAAAAACATAAATTTATCTAAGAGGTTATTTTTCAAGTATCAAAATGAAAGAGTTAATATGTTACGGTTATTTTAGTAAAGATTGTTTATGTGTCAGGAGAGTTTTGAGTTTACTGGTGATCTAAACACTGTGACTCCAGAGTCAAAACTGAAGATACACAAACGATATGATCTACGAACATTATTAATATTAACTCTTATTATGACCACGGACAGACAGCAGGACGGGTTTGGGTCAGGAGGCGGGGCTAGAGAGGGTTTACCTGGGAAGGCGTGCGGGTTGGACGACCCTCTCTTCAGGCACTTGGAGCAGAGGATGTGGACGGAGTAGTGGAGGCCGGGCCACTCCTGCAGCAGCACGTTCAGCTCCTCCACCAGCGGCGTGATGGCCTGCCACGCCGTCCAGATGTTGGGCAGCGAGGCGTGGCTGGCGATGGACAGAGTCTCCGCCAGCAGCTTCCCTCTGGACGGCCGGTGGCTGATCACCACGGGGACTTTTCCTCGATAGGCAAAGATCCGGTGTCTGCCGTCTGACCTCTGGACCACGTGGCTGTTGATCTGCACGCTGAAGCGGGCGAACAGTCCGGGAGGGAACAGGAAGGGGAAGCTGTACTGGATGTGCAGCTGCTCTACAGAGAAGAAGTGGCAGTGAGGCAGAGAGCCGCCGCTGGCCTCGGCCTCGGCCCAGGGCTCCTCGCTGCTGACGTAGCTGGGGAACTTGTACCAGGCCGTGGCTCCGTTCAGAGGCTTGCTGCGAGGTTTGTTGATGCAGTAGCAGATCCCCATCTTCTCCAGCAGCTCCATGATGAGGTGCAGGTCCTGCTGCGTCTGGATGAGCGGCCTGAGGAGCAGGCGGATGACGTTGGAGGGCAGAAGGCCGTGTTGGAGGAAACCTTCCACATGGTGCTGCAGATGTGTCACCCTGAGGTTCTCGCCCTTCTCGTCCTCTATCACCAGACTCACCCTGCCCTTGTCCCCCCTCTCCCCCTCGGACAGGAGCCGGTCCAGCAGCGTGGACTCGTCCCTGTGGAAGAAGACGTTAAGAATTGCAATGAACCGTGGAAGATTGTTGAACACATACTCCTTCAGCGTGAGGCTGTCCTCAAAGTACAGCAGCTTCCCGCTCTCGTGCAGGTAGGATAAGGCGCTCTGCAGCCGGTCCTCGGTGAGCCCGGCCTGGAGGCCCAGCCGAGCCGAGTCCCACCACGACAGCCACAAGTCTTTGGGCTTAAAGTGCAGCTCCTCCAGAATCTGCCAGGACTTTGGCAGCACGCGGTGCAGGTTGGGGAAGATGTCCCTGTGGTCGGCCACAGACATGAGCTTCTCTCTCAGCCTCTGGATGTTCCTCTGTGTCTCTGTGCAGCTCACACTCAGGACAGGAGACAGAATCTGCAGCCGGTGGTTCAGCATGAACTGCAGCTGGGCTTTCCTCCGCCTCAGGTTCCTGTCTGAGACGCCGTAGAAGAGGACGTGGGGGCTGGAGATGCGAACGTTGAAGCCCTGCTCCAGCGCCTGGTCCACCTGCAGAGCCAGGCTCCTCAGACTCTGGACGTCCCTCCTCTCCTGCAGACCGATCTGTCTGTGGATGTCCAGACTCTTCTCCTCCAGCTCCACCTCTGCACACACGTCTGCATGTGTCCCCACCACACACACCACAGCGTGGGGCACTTTGGCGCCGAGGAGGTGGAGGAAATACCCGACATGGGCATAGAAGTTCTTGGGTGAGTATGTTTTGAGATTCACGACGAGGACGTAGAGAGCCCCGGGGGACAGGAAGAAGGGTTTGATGAGGTCATAGTTTTGCTTCCCTGACAAATCATACACCAGAAAAGTGAGACAGCGGTCGGCGTCTGCCACCCAGTTAGTGACTTCAATCCCTTTGTTTCCCAGGATGCCTGTGATGTCCCGCGGTCCCACCACGCTCTGCCTCAGCCACGTCTTCCCAGCGTCTTTCATCCCCATCAGGACCAGTTTCAATCTGGGCTTCACGGCGAGCTGGGAGTGAGCGAGCTCCTTCTGATAGGCTGCGATGTAAGGGATGCCTTTCATACACACCTCGTACGGAGGCTGGATCAGAGGGTTGTCCTTCACCTTCCAGATGTTCACTTTGGACAGCTTCCCAAAATGATCTGGAAGAATGGCGATTTGGTTCCCCTGCAACACGAGCTCCTCCAGCTTCTCCAGCTCCACCACAGAATCAGGCAGATACGTGATGTTGTTGTTGTCCAGCCAGAGGTTCACCAGCTTCACCAGCTCACCGATCTCCTCGGGAACATGAGTGAGTTTGTTCCTGCTCAGGTAAAGTTCCTCTAATCCTCTGATGCTTAAAACAACCTCCGGGAAGTTCTCAAACTCGTTGGAGGACAGGTTGATCATCTTGAGTCTCTGCAGTTTCCCAAAAGACGGCGGCAGCAGCGTCAGGTTGTTCCCGTCCAGCATCAGACTCTCCAGGTTGTGCAGGTGGCAGAAGGTGTCAGGTAGCATGGACGTGCGCAGGCTGCTGAGCCACAGGATCTTAACGGAGCGCAGCTTCAACAAGTCAGCTGGTAACTCCTGGAACTTGTTCCCGGAGCAGTCGAGCTCCTCCAGCTCGCTGAGGGCCAGGATCTCCGAGGGGAACTGGTTCAGCTTGTTGTGATCCACGTCCAGAGTCCGCAGCCTGCCGAGGCCGGAGAAGGTCCTGGGGAGGTCGTGCAGGTCGTTGAAGCTAATGTCCAGTTCCTCCAGAAGCTGAAGCTCAGAGATCTGATCCGGCAGGTGCAGGATTTTGTTGTGACTGACGCAGAGCTTCTTCAGGCCCCTCAGCTCCCCCACACCCTCGCTCAGGCTCCTCAGACAGTTGTGGCTCATGTCCAGCTCCACCAGCTGCACCAGCTCGAACACCACCCGGGGCACCGCGCTGAACTTGTTCCTGCGGAGCACCAGGATGCGCAGGTTGTTCAGGGAGGAGCCCAGCCCCAGAGGCAGCTCCTGCAGCGAGTTGTTGCCCAGGTTCAGCGCCTCCACCTCGGCCACGTCCTCGGGCAGAGTGATCTGGTTGTTCTTGGAGCAGAGGGTGAGCTGGCGCATGTTGCTCCGCAGCTTCCTGGAGCGGAGGGCGGCATCCCTCCACAGCCGGGCCGTCTTCAGGTTGTTCTCCTCCATGACGGAGCAGCCGGACCCCCCCTCCTCCACCTCCGGGTTCTCATGGAGACTCTTCATGGATCCGGAGCGCGCAGCATGGTGCACGAGTTCCTGCTGGAATCAGCGCGCTGCTCGGGCTCGGGACGCGGGGGGAGGTCGCTGTGTGTCGGGGAAGGATCGAGTGTGTGTGCGTGTGTGTCCGCGGAGGCATCGTCTCCTCCTGCGCCACGAAACAAACCGCAGCGGCTACAGATCCGGGTTCGAGCCCGGAGCCGAGGTCCGGAGCTGCGGGAGAACTGTGCGCGTGTCCGGCGTCTTCATCGCCCCGAGTCCCTGGTCCTCTGCTCCCGGATATCAGCGCCTTTCTCTGGGACTTCTGTCTCTTCCTGTGTCGGTCTGCGGAGAAGTTGCGTCACAACAACACTCCTCCTCCTCCTCCTCCTCCCTCCATCACTCTCCTTCCTGCTGTGGGAGGAGAGAGTGAACGGGATTCATCACGCTGTTTGCGTAGTAAAGTTACGCTGGTCACGTAAATAATAATAATAATAGAGATAAAACAAGATTGAACATTGAATCCAGGTCAATTCAGGAATGTGCTGAAATATTATGAACAAGTGAGATTTCAGTTGAGACTCAAAGACAAAACTATAGAAACGAATCATCGATTTACTTTGTAGATGAATGTGAAAAAGGAATTATCAAAATAATTCAAATATTCAAATTAGAAAAACACAATGAACCAGTGCAGATAAGACTCACAAACTCTTATGTGCGTTAATACTGGATTTATACTACTGGATAGTTCATAAATTCTAGTGTTGTTTTTAAATATAATATGAATATATTATGTTATATTAATTATTACACACATTATATTAATATCATCTATATAGTTATTTGCTGCTTCCTCTCAAGTGCCTCATGTTTTAGAACGACAACCAATCTTCTTGAATGTTGAATCATTTAAAAACACGTGAATGATTGAATGTATAAATTCTTTACTAGTTTGAAAAGATAAATAATACTTGAATTTCCCAGATGACGGATAAAAAAAAAGCTGTGAACGTTTTTTTCTCTGTTTTGTGAAAGTTCAATGTTTCAGGTCATTAAACTCATTTTAAAGTTAGACAAAGACAAACACACACGAACACAACATGCAGATTTCATTTATTAAAGGAATAAAACGTGTGTAAGTATTCTGATCAGATCGTAAACACGCTGAAGGTTGTGAGTCAGAGAAGAACTGATCTGGATCCTGAGATGCACGAGGAGCATCGAGGACACACACAACCCCACTTCATTTAGGCCGACGGCTAAAGGTCTTTGTTCAGTCAGCAACGTGCCCCCCCACCCCCCCTACACACACACACACAGTAATTAAAGGACTGATCATCTTGTCGGAGGTGACTGAAGCCTCTCCGGTCACTTTGGAGACAGATTTTCCTCCTGGTCAGACTCATGATGGTCTGTGAGGGCGGAGCTGGACCTCCCTGCCCTCCTGAACGGGTGTGTGGCGGCGGACTGGGAGACGGGCGCCGCCAGGACCTGGAGTTTCCTGTGGTTGTAGATCTGCCGCAGCGTCGCACTCTGCTCCTCCTCTTTCTGAGTCTGAGCTCTGAGATCAGAGCCGAGCTGCTGACGGTCATTCAGCTGACGCCTGAGCCCCAACTCGTACTCCTCACACCTCCGCCTCTCACTGTGAATACATGAACACGGGATGAACATGTGAGGAACATGTGATGAAAACATGATGAATGAAAACATGTCTCACCTTCTTCTCTCCTCCTCGTCCTTCACCTTCATCTCCTCCATCCTTCTGTTCATCTCGTCTCTCTCTCTGGAATCATCAGCACGTTTCTGCAACTTCCGGTCAACTACACACACAAACACACACACACACACACACACACACACACACACACACACACACACACAGACACACACACACACACACACACACAGTAAAATATGAGAACGTTTAGTTCTCTGTCAGTCTGGTTCTGGTTCTGGTTCTGGTTCTGGTTCTCTTACGGTTTCGTTGGATCTGCAGACGTTGATCCGTCACCACTTCTCTGATGATGCTCCTGCGGTTCTCCTGCTGGAGACGGTTCAGTTGGTCTTTTCTGTTCCAGTTCTCCTCCATCTTCTCATTGATCAGCTGTTCCGTCTCGTCGTCCTCCCTCCTCTGTCGCTGCTGCTCCTCAGACAGATACTCACGGTACCGCTGCTGTTCCTCACACAGCTCCACCTGAACCACAAAGAACAACATCATGTTCTAACCCTAACCCTGTTCTCCTGACGTGTTCCTAATGAACTGCACACTGAGGTTCAGGTGGTTATCGCTCTCTGACTTCATCTACTGGCCTCTGCTACACAGTGAATTCACTGCTACACAGTGAATTCACTCCTGAACTGATCACTTGATCATTCAGAGGCTCGGTGTGTTTACCTTCCTGCGAGCACCTTTCTGCTTCTTGTCTGTTTCCTGTTGGAGCAGCAGCTGCTCTATGTTCATATCCAGCTGCTGCTCGTCCTGTTGATCTCGAGCTCGGTGCTTCATCTTCATCCTGAAGTCCAGATCCAGCTCGTGTCGCCTGCTCAGCCTCGACTGGATCTTCAGTCGGTGCTGCTGCTGGGCCAGCAGGAGCTGATCCTCCTCCTCCCGCCTCTGGAGGGAAACCACACGCAGACACAAAGCAAAGAAACACTTCCTGTTTGGATTCAATCACGTCTTGATTTAAACAACAGCTTTAGATTTCAAAAGCATGGAAATTAACCTTTATTATATTATGTTTGTTGTTTGATAACTCATTATGAAGTATGTGATAAAGGTACTTGAACGTGTCATGAGGTGTTCAGGTGCTGGATATTCACGTACCATGAGTCGAGCCTCCTCCTCTTTCTGCTCCTTCTCAGTCCGTCTCCTCAGCTCGACCTCCTCCACCTGAGTGTGGAGGCCGATCAGCTGCTCCATGTTCCTCAGCCGCTGGATCTCCGCCCGCTGCTGCTCCTGCTCGTCTTTAGCTCGTCGATCGGCCTCCCACAGCTCGTCGAACAGCTCCTCCTCCTCCTGCTGCTGCTGCAGCTGCTGCTGTCGACTCCTCACCAGAGCTGCCTGCTCCTCCCTCACCTGCTGCTCCCTCCGTCTGCTGAGTACGCTCCGCACCTCCTGGCACTGCTCCCTTTAAACACAGCATCATGCACAACAGTCACTCCTCAGGAACCAGCCGCAGACCTGATGGACTCACAGACTGTAGCATCAGACTCCACCTGCCTCAGTGAGGGGGCGTGTCTGACCAGCTGCTGGGTGTGTGTCACGCCCAGCAGCTAGTCGGACACGCCCCCTCACAAATGAAGATGGCGTGGAGGACCTTTAAGTTTGGCTTCAGTACCTGAACTGCTTGTCCAGTTTCTCAGACACCAGCTGCTGTCTCTCTCTCTCTCTTCTCTCCCTCAGTGTTTGAGCTCTCACTCTCATCTTCTCTTGTCTCTCCTCCAGCGTCTCCTTCGTATCCTCCAGCTCCTGCAGGAGCTGCTGCTCCTCCTCCGCCAGCACAGCCTGGAGCCTGCAGAGATGAACAGGTGGAGACGTTCTTCACTGAGAGGAACTCATGGATCTTGATCAAACTAATTTAAAGGTGTTTGGATTTCCATGTCAGCATTTGAGTATTTTGAATGTTTCTGCTTAAAACCAAATCTCAGTGAGACAATAAATAAAGGATTTTAAAACAACTTGAGTAAATGTACTCAGTTACTTTCCATGAAACCTGATTCAGTCAGACCTGTGTCTCCGGTGTTCCACGTCGGTCTCATACAGCTTCAGAGCAGCTTGGACTTCTCTGTTGACGGCTCCGTTCAGGATGTGACGCTCTGAGGTCTTCAGCCACGAGCTGGTGATGTCACAGCTCTTCTGGTTCCTGCTGAACTTCAGGAGCTGGTCTCGGGCGAAGTCCTTCTCCCGTCTCTCCATCAGGATCTCGTCATGATGACGCCCCGGAGGCAGCCGCGGCCTCTGATCAACACAAACACTCATTTACATCCCTGGCTTTGCTTAGGTGTAAATTAATGAATGATTAAAAATAAAATGACATCAATTTCAGTCTCATCAGTTCTGAGCGAACACGACCTGAGGTAAAACTTCAACCAGCAACATTAGTAATAATGATTATAACATTATAAATAACTTTAACAACAATGATAATGATTAAAAGTCCAAACTAAGATACAATGATATTTACCCTGCTTAATATCAGTTACAGTTAAAAATATAAAACAAAATTAAACACTTCTAATATTAAATAAGGTATTTTAAATAAATTATTCTCTTTGATATTTGACTATTAAATTCATTTAGTAAGTTACAGTTACATCTGGTGTCCGACTTTCATTCACATGAATACTTTCTACAGTATTTGTACTTCAGTAGAACTCTGAGTTCTCCGTGTAGCGGAGGTTCGGTGTCTCACCGCGACCACGGCCACCTCGCGGGGACTCGGTCCCTTCACCTCCCGGGTCCCGGGTCTCTTCTGACTCAGGAGCATCCTGAACGGCTCCGGTGAGTTCGCGTCAGTTCACGTTAGTCAGGATGAGTCCGGATTGGTTAAATTCAGGTTGAAGTTAGTTGAGATGACTTCCGGTGAGAATTACGACCGGAGCGTTCGGTTCCCATGGAAACATTAAACACGACGGCGTCACGGTGAAGACTCGTGGAGGCACTTCCGGTGTTAACAGGAACTGTCACTGATATTTAGAGGCAGCTTCCTTTGATGCCACACTGCCTTTGATGGCTCACAGTTTACTCTCACAAGTTGTCTCTGGCCCACGTGTTTTCCTCAGGACTGGATCTCAGACATTCTCCAAGGACTCTTAGTTAAATACATTAACATCCATCAGAACATTTAAAATAGACCAATTGTTACTCCTTCAACTTCAAAGTATTTGTCATGAGTTATGAACTTCTGTGGTGTAAAAGCATCGTTGCAGATACGAGACAAGTGACACACGGAGCTGTAAACAACAAACAGCTACTGAACTCCCAGTGTTATTCTCGTGTGTTCAGTGTTGATCTGAATTCAGTAAACTGACGATGTTGATCCAGGCTGTGTATCCTGCTAAAATAAATGAAATGATACTGATATTGGAGCAAACTGTTATTTATACTTTCCTGGCTCACAAATGCAAATCTTGATGATTAAATTAAAGCATTACATGAAAGCATTGTCTATTGTAAAGACATATTGTGTCAGTGGTGGTGAATGTTAATAATGGAACCTTAAAGAGGGCGACAGAGCTGCAATACCAGACACAAACAGCAGGGTTTACATGTGTAAACCCTGCTAGCAAAGGTATCGTGGTCCTGACTGGGTTAAAGTGACTTTAATATTAAACGTTTTTGAGCGTCAGTCTATTTATGGAACGAGAGCAGTGTTCCAGTCTCAGTCGTTAAGCATCATGTTCACATTGGTAAAAACATATGTAAAACGTGGACTTTGTGAAATGATGCCGTCCCAGTGGTCTTCCCACTTGTCCACTGGGCCGGCGGCGGCAGACCCGTTACTCTGTATGTGGTTAGCACAGGTCTGATTCCAAGTTAGCAGCTTCATTTAGCATCGGTGCTCCACGATTCTGACGTCCAGACATTATATATCTTAGACCACGACATCTTCTCGGGCATTGTACTCTTCGCAGGCTCTATCGCCCCCTACTGGCCCGACATGCTTGTTTGAGTCTTTTGTGTTGTCGTCTGGACGGAGACGTTTTTGAAAAGGGGGAAATATCTGCAGTCATGAAGACAAGAGATTAATTCTTACTTTAGAGGAAATGTCCTTATTTAAAGATGAAGGATTAAGTGTGAGGGAGAAAGTGAGGAAAACAACTTCACCAAATAAAAGATAGGAAATCAGAAATTTATTAAATTTTGGTTTTACAGATCAAGGAATTGACACAAACTGCTTTTCAAAGGAGGCCGATGGGAACCGATTCTATAACAGTCTTTTTAAACTGAGGCAAAGTTTGAGAAGAAAAAGCTGCACATCACAAAACAAGAATTTATTCCAGTAAGGTTTTTGATTTACAAGGTTTACCACGACTGAAATGATGCAAATAAAGTCGGAGAAATTAAAACATGTGAAATTAAAGCATTTGGCATTTGAAAGTTAAACCAAGAATGTTGCTGAAACTAGAAAAATAAATTATTCACAAATGATTCAGATCTTTTTGCTTTCTGATAGAAAATGTTTATCATGAGGATCCGAACTTTGAGGCAAATTCAAGAGTGAAGCATCAATGAAGACGGTGAAAACATCCCCTGCTTTTCAGAATAAGATTCACGCGTGTTTCCTGTTGGACGACTTGTGCTGGATTCACCGGCTGGATGGAGAGCAGGGAACTTCTCTAAATACTGCGACTGCGGCTGGCCGCAGTCGCAGTACTATAATTCGGCCTTAACCACAACTAACCACACCTTACCAGAACCAGAACCTCAACTGACCCTCCGTTTGAGTTTCAGTCTCCTCAACACTGTGGCCTGCTCTGAACTACATCCCCCATGAGTCTCAGCGGCTGTTGTTTCTCAGAGGCCGGAAGTGTGAATAGAAAACAAACCACGTCACGTTAGTTAATCTGTTGAGTTAAGGACGTCACACATAAACTCAGAGACATTTTTAAAGCGCTGGATGTTTTTATTCAGTTTTACATTCGACTCAACGTCAACAGAGCACGTGACAGGATGGAAGCTCTCCGATTGTAGGTGAAATGCACCCTGGGAATTGTAGTTGAACATTTGATTATCAAGGATTCTTCACATTTGTTCCTCTCGAACAAGCACAAACTTCTTTCACCAACCTTAATTTCATAAAGTTTTCATTCCATTCATTATGATTGAGAGTGTGAGTCTGTAATTTCTTTAAAATAAAATAACAACCATCATAAGAAAATATTATTCACCTCGACCTTAAAGTTGAGAAATTATAAAACCTCCACATCCCGTCAACAGCTGCTCTTCAGAGAGGAACAATAATAAGTGAAGGAAAACTTAACATGAGCATTAGAAATAGAATATTGTAAACATTTTTATTTGATTTTGAAAGATATTTACCTTTGGTATAAAATCAGAGCTTTTCAACAGACATGGAGGAAGCTGAAGATTATTTTTAAAGGGTAAACATTTTATGTCCATTTACTATATGCTGAAAAAAAACAATCTAGCACGATTTGCAGGTAATGTTCCACTCCAGTAGGGAGTGCTGCTGGCCCCTCACCTCCATCTGTGTTTTCTTCCAGTTTTTGCAGTTTTGTTTTCATCTGTAAAAATCTGGACAAAGTATTTTTATAATCACACAACAGTGACTGGATCCGACCTAACATTGCAGGAGTTTGTAGTTTTTCATTGAGAGCCCACAGCTCCAGTATGTCAATCTCCAGTCTGATGAACTTTAAGGCCTCAGCTCCGACGGATCTTCTCCGCAGATCTTCACATGCACTCTTCACATCTTCCAGTTCACTGTTCAGTGAAAAGACCTTCGTCCTGAACTCTCCTACTAATCTACTCACTTTCCCTACACTTTCTGCTTCTCCTGTTTTCACCATTATAATGAAAACAATTACTGCAAACATTAACATAAGTAAACTCCGACCTTCAGATGACGGAGCAGTAAGTACAGCTACTACAGCTGCTGCTCCTAAACCAGCTACTCCTGCAAATAAAATCAGCTTCAGTTGGTTCACTTCTTCATGAACCTTCTGAAGCTCGTCCACAATCTGTCTCATCCTGGGCTCGTAGCTGTCGTATACCTCGATGAATGAAGCTGCAGAGTGAGCAGCATTTCTCCGGCTACCTTCCCTGCTTCCAAAACTCGCCATGTTCAGGAAGTTCCTCAAGATGGAGAGAAGCTTATGAGCAGGTTCGACAGTTTCCTGATCAGGGAGAGAGAGAGTTGAGTGATCTGCTCTCTATCTGATTCATGAACTGATGGGGTCTGACCTACCTGAGCAGGTGAAGGTGGAGCAGGTGGAGCAGAACTGAGCTCAGTGTCCAGATCAGTCTGATCAAATGAGGATCCTCAAACTGTCACGTCTGCTTTTCTTTCTCACACATCAGAGGCTGAAGTGAAACTGTTTGGTCTGTGTGTAGGAGGGAGAGACACACCTAGTTTCAAGGTGCAATTATGTTCTGTGTTTACACACTCACATCCTGGAAATAAAAAGTATTCGTAACGTAAATCATTTTTAAGGTGGAGATAGTTTAAGGTTAGTAATAATAACTATGGTTAAGATTCCAGGAAATCAATGTATAAATGCAATGTTCTCTGAAGTGTTTACGTGTTCATACTTCATCATGAGACCAGTGTTTATGATCAGCTTTATTAGCAGAGTGAGCCACACACCATCGTCACTACTGTACATCACATGTCCCCACAATCACAAATCAAAAGAGCCGAGATCACTACGACAATAAATATGAGATCATCAGAAAGGTCCTCAGCAGAATGAGCAGAGAAAGAGACAGAAGGTGGACGAGCTGCACAAATCACACCATAAATACACATTCTCCTCTATATCCTTAATTATTAACCCATATCATACAAAAACATATCATACATATGTACAGACGAGTGTCACTGAGAAGACATGAGGAGAAGCCGGTGTGAAGGTGAACACAGTCACTGGACTCTTCATCAGCCCCGGAGCTAAATGCTAACAATATCTACACCTGGGCCCATTTGAGCCGATTTACTACAAACTAATATTTTCATAAAAATCTTGAATTATACTAGTGTTAGTTAAACTAGCTTTCATGTATCATTGTGTCACTTGTAAATTTTTAAGGTTTTAATTTAAATATATTACTTCTAATGTGCAGTTACTCTTTTTGGCCACTTGGAGGCCGCATAACCGTCTGTAAACTCAATACATGAATTCACCAAATATTCTAAAGTTCTGGATTCATCAGGACTATTGAGAATTCGTAAATGAACATTAAGACAAACGAAATAATACACGATCAGGAAATAACAATTTAAATACATTTATAGGTTTTGTCTGTTTGTTCCTTTAGAGCCGACACGTAACCACTTCTTTAATCCACATCAGTGGATTTTGTCCACATGGGGGCAGCAGAACCAGCTGTAAACACGTTATCTATCAGATTATCAGGTTGATGTGGCTCACGTAACAAAGTCAAACAGACAGAATAAAAAATGGTCCCGTTAACAGACCTGTTATCTAGGTGAGGAGTTCCTCAGGGCTCCATTCTTGAGCCTTTATACTTTTTATAAAGTCGCTCTAAGGGCACTTTTTTTCCGCATGTTTTTTGAAGCTGTGTATTTACACCTGAACCAAAACTGTTGATATGTAAATGAATCATCTCAATTTTAAATTTACTTAAAATAAATAAGTCACTTTCTGAGCTTTTTAATCCTTAAACATGAAAAAGAGGAAGTTGCATTATTACACGTGAACCGCGTTTATCACCGAGTGCGTCAGTGACTGGATCACCTGCTCATAACTGTTTCTCACAGCAAATACACAACATGAACATTAGGTCAAAAAATAAAACATAAATAAAATGTGTTGCGCTGCAGGTCCTTCATTAACCCTCAGTAAAGTGATGTGTTGCACAAGCAGCTGCTGCTGATTCATTTTCATGCTCAGACGATCACAGAGCGACTCCAGCCTCAGCACATGCAGCTCAGACAGACAGTGCAGGGGATTCAGCAGGAGAATTGAGATGAGGATCCGGCAGCGAGGGTTTAGTAACATTCACGTTCCTTCAGAAGAGTCTTCATCGACCTGCGGCTGAGCCGGACATGAGAACTGGTGCAAAGTGAAAATGTTCAGGTGACGGAGCTTCAGGGACACGTGACCTGTGTTTTTTGTTGCTGTGCATGCTGGGAGACGAGGACGTGGAGGAGGTCACTTCCTGCAGGTGGACGTGGAGGCAGCGATGTTCATGTCTTCACGTTTCTCGTCCCCGTTAGACGTCGTCAAATATCCGGCTGCGGGACGAGGACATGGACAGATAGCGTCCTCCTGCGTGTCTGATGAAACACAAAGTGTGAACACGACTGAAACAAGTCTCGACCCAACAACACGTCACCCACTGGTTTTTCAGCTGCTGTTCTGAAGCCTCCAGTTTGACATGTTGTCCATCTTGGTTATTTTGAAACCAGAAGTAACCATATTTGGAGGAGTTTGGGGGTGGAGCCTAACTGATAGCAGAAGGACAGTGCACGCCCACCTACACCTGCCACCTGCACTCATCGGAGGTACCAGCTGTCAAAAAAACTGTGGTACCCACCCCCCAAAACACACAGAGCTTTATGGTCTAAATAATCATGATTTACTTAATATGAAGACTTGAAACTAGAGATTGAGACATGACCGTTAAAATAATCAATATCTATGCAAAATGTCCACAGCATGCGACGTGTGTCATAGCACTGATTCAGAAAAGAACTAAATGTCAGCACAGCTCGAGTGACGGCAAGTTAAAACAGAGTGTGGTGATGTCCCACATGTCTCATATATAACTAATAAGATAGATAACTTCATCAAACACACAGCGGAGGACGATTACCTTCCAGGCTCGGCGTCCAGAGGGTCGTCTGCCAGAGTCTCAGCGCTGAAGTCTAAAGGTTCGGCGTCCTGCAGCAGCTCCATGTGGTCTCGCTCCACTCGACTCCCAGAGCGAGAGTATTTAGCCTCTGTTCAACAAACCAGTCATTGTGATCAACACTCGAGTGAACAGCTGAGCGACGACTGATCATGTGTCTGCTGTCATGTGACTCACGTCTGTTGCTGCTGGAGGTCACAGTGTCGGAGTAACTGGTCTCCTTCATCTCATGGCTGCTCCGGTTCCTCGCAGCCAAGTCCTCCCTCTGGTTTCCGTAACGCTCCTTCCACTCCTGCAGGGCACAGCACAGACACATGGTGGCGCTATAACAGTGAGTCTCTCAGAGCTGTTCTGAGAAGCACTAACTATTCTCCAAACTAAACTCTCTACTGGCAAAACAAGTTTGTGTTTGAAGAAGAAACTAAGACTCACTCTGCGTCTGTTCTCTCCGTCTTCAACCCTCTGCCGCTTCCTTTTCTCTGAGAAGAGACACAGACAGTTGTCAACCCTGGTTTCTAAGCAGGATTCTGTTACTGTGGATGTTTTCAATATGCTCACCTCGTCGGATCAGCTCCTTCCCCTCATCGATGAGGTCAGAGGTCATTTCACTGTCGCCCAGGAACTGCGGGAAGCCCAGAAGATTCAGACAGCGAGTTCCCAAACTGAGGAAAGAGTCGGTTACACCTCAGAGCTGAATCACACAATCATCTGACCTCTGACCCCTGGGCCTCAACATTATTTATCCTTAATCATTCCCTGTTCCACCATCAAAGTTCCAGCTGCTCTTCTGCAGTAGATTTTAAAATCGTTTCCAGATGGTCAGAGTTTCACATTCAAACTTTGTTCAAACATTTCAGAGCTGAAACTCACCTGAAGTAAGTGGCGATGCAGAGGATGAGGATCAGCATGGGGTAGTAGATATAGAAGCCGTTAGCGATAAAGGAGAGAACACGCATTGATCCCATGATCTGAAAACAAGTCAGACAGGAACATGTTTACTCCAGAGAAAGGAAACATGAATCCAGACCACAGTGTAAACGATATGATGTGTTCATTCATCTTCCAATCTGATTCATTTGTTCCCGTAGAGCTCAGAATGCTAGTGTACATAGAGTATTGTTCTGTGGCCACTAGGGGGCAGTGTACTCTGCAGCTGTGTGCTGGTGATTTACTGAGGTGTAGGCTGTCTGCTCCTTCAGCTGGTGGGAGATGGCAGAGTCCATGTGGATTAAACCCAGGAAGTTGAGACACAGTGGAGGAGTTAGACGACAGAACAACCTGCAGGTCAAAGTTCAGAAGAAGACATGACCGTCTGCACATCAAAGACGTTCCTGGTCCTGGCAGATCGCTGCACTCTGATTGGCTGTCATACTTACATGCCACTGAACTGGAGGCTGTAAGCATCCGTCTGGTGATGGGAGGCCAGGTAGTAGTAGTTAAAGACCCGGATGCGGAACACGGTGGAGTAGACGCAGGTGCACAGGAAGAAGATGGTGATGAAGCACGCCATCTGGTGGTCAGAGGGGATAATACAGACATGTGGCAGTGTGGTCAGTTACAAAAAAATTATTTACTTCTGACTAAAAATCATTAACTCACTTTATTTTTATTCATTATTATATTGATGTATTAACATCTTTTATTTTGCTGTTACTTCCTGTGAGTGTCGTGAGGTTTAATGAACCTGTTACTGAACTGATCTGAGTTATAAATAAAGTGGTTTGACAGTTCGGAGACGAGAGGACGTGGTGTCCTCAGCGTGGACGTGTGGACGCTCTCACCTCGATGTACAGGTAGTTGTAGTCTCGCTCGGCCAGCTGGATGAACACAGCGAACAGAGAGAGGACGGGCCGCGTGCTGAAGAAGGTGCATTCGGACCAGACCACGGCCACGCTGAACAGGGTCAGCACCACGGACAGCAGCCGATAGAACCAGCACTTCAGGAGACACTCCCAGTACCACTCTGTACACACACACACACGTGACCACGTATCAGCTGATGACCTCTGACCTCTACAGCCATGTTTACATTGGGAGCGGGGCCCTGTGCTCGGACCCACCTGCAGTCGGGTTGTAGACGTATCTGTTGAACCAGCTGACTGGGCCGGACGACGGGAAGCTGTGGACGAACTGGTGACTGGAGCTGGTCTCATTCTTGGCCACGTCCTCCAGGTGGATGGCCTGCTGCAGGAGGATCTGCCACTGAACACGAGTCCTGTTGTGTCTCTGCACCGCATAGATCACCTACGCACACACAGACACACACAGACACACACACAGTTCAACATCAGTTCAGCCGTGACGCAATCGTTCCTCAGATGCAGTGTCTGAAGGAGGCGGGGCCTGAAGTTAGACAGTGGGCATCCAATGACATGCGGCCTCAGCGTCTCACCTGTTTATGAAGCTTCACCAGACTCCTCTCGCTGGGATACGTGTTCTGTTTGTCATCAAAGTCCTCGTAGTCGTCCATGTTCCGGCCCATCTTCTCCTGGTAATCAACGGGACACTGAGGGGGCGGAGTCAGATCAGTCAGCTGATCACTGTGATCAGGAACAATGACTGACAGGTGAGAGTCTGTGTCGTACCTTTCTCAGAATGGTGTCGATGAACTTCCTCAGTGGATGATTGTATTTGATGCACTCACTGACTTTTCTCACTTCCTGCAGCAGAAGACGAGTCACATTAGAACAATGAGGTCACGTGAAGTTAACACTACACTCGTCTCCAGCCGCTCACCTCCATGACGTCCTCCAGGTTCTCCTCTGCATCCGCCTTCTCCGTCATCAGCTTGGACGCCTTGAAGTATGTCTTGATGAGCAGGTGTTGGTGTCGCGAGCTGTTCCAGTACGAGCGAGGGATTTCCACCAGGCCGTATCCCAGCAGCAGGACGAGCAGGAACAGACCCCAGGTGTTGGCTGCAGTGATCCCGATGGTCTGGAGCTCGTACCTGAAGAACCACACAGAACCACATAGAACCAGAACCAAAAGAATCACATAGAACCACACAGAACCACACAGAACCAAAAAGAACCACACAGTATCAGACAAAACCACAGGTTACCTTTTAAAACCAGAGTGCACTCACCAGGACAGATGCCAGTTAGGATGAACCGCCACGTAGATGAGCAGAGAACCAAAGATCAGCAGGTACGTTCCGTAATAAATGGCGTTTTCTATCAGAGCCGTTTTGATTTTCCCAGTGATGGAGAAACCTCCTGAGCGAGCGTATGACTGCATGAAGGGAAGCAGCAGCCTGAGAGCACAGAGTCCAGCCATCAGTTCTACACATCCTACATCACATTCTACATTTTATACACATTCTACATCACGTTCTACATTTCATACACATTCTACATCACATTCTACATTTTATACACATTCTACATTACGTTCTACATCACAGTCACAGACTCGTACTGACCATGTGAGACACTGAGACGTCCAGTACACAACTCTCCAGAACACGGGCATGATGCCGTCAGGGATGTAGCTCCACGGTTTGTAGCACAACTTAGGTGAACTGCAGTATAAGAGGAGAGAAGAAGAACAAGCAGGTTTGTTTGTTTGTTTGTATGTTTGTTAGCAGGATGAGATTTGTTTTTTTTTATTTCTTTAACTCGTGATCCAATCACAAGACGTCAGATTAAAAACACAAACATGTGGATCTGTTTTTCAACTTCAGCCCATTGAACACTGAATCTGTCAGTGAGAGAGAGAGAGAGAGAGAGAGAGAGAGAGAGAGAGAGAGAGAGACACTGACCTCTTAGTGGGAGCGACAGAGGAGTTAGTTGTTGTGTGATTGGACGATGGAGGGTTGACAGTGGGAACAGTCGCGTGCTCCTCATGGTCGATCTTGCACTGCTTATAGATGGTCTACAAAGAGAGAACGCACACACACACACTCAGTCCAGGCCTTCGTAGAGTCGAGTGTTTCCTCTGGTGGTTACTGACCGTGCTGACGTCCAGAGGTAAGATGAAGACGATGAGGAAACACAGGTACCAGGCGAGCAGCGTGCCGAACAGCACCATGCGCTGCTGCTTCCTGAAGTCTCCATATCGATGCAGCAGGAACAGCGCCAGGAAAAACACCACCACGATCTCGATGCCCAGAGCGGCCCCGCTCATGGCGCCGTGCTCGTCTCAGCAGCCGACAGAAACCTGTGGAGAGAGAGAGGAGACGCTCAGAACGGTCATGTGATGACTCCTCGTGTGCAGAGCGACACGTGTGTGATGCAACAGAGGAAACATTCAGGTAAAGAGCTGCAGCAGCTGTTTATCTCCTCAATGTTTCCTGAGCTGCAGTGACCATCCTCCAAATGACCACTAGGTGTCCCTGTTGTCTGTTTTATGTTACAGCTGAGGCACCCTAGTTATTCTTGGTGGAATTCTCATGAATAAATTACTTATTTTTTATTTCATCTCTGCCTGAATAATTCAACTGTAAACTTTCCTTCGGCAAAGGTAAAAAACATGACACAACAACATACAAAAACACATTACATAAGAGTGACTCACAATAAGAGCATCAACCCCGAGGGAACAAACCCAGAACAACAAGAATCAACTCAGTACAATTTGCTTCAATAAGCCAAACTACAAAGTGCTTCATGTTAGACCCATAGAAGTGTTTTTAATATATTTCTGGTTTATTATAGTGCAACAAGAGGAAGTTAAATGGAACGTTAGCAGCATGACATGTTGCTAAAGGGTCCAGACATCTTCTAGAGTTGGTGTTTCTCATGTGAAGAAGCAGGAGATTGTCCGGAGCAGCTGACTCAGACCCGATGTCCGGTTCATGTCTGAAACCATCTTCTTCTTCTCTACTTCCTGTCACACCTTCACTCATCCTGACTTCAGACACGACTACACGTTAAACTCATCTAGAAATATTAATCAGGAAATCGTGAACACACAAATTTAGTGTTTGGTCAGCTCCAGAAGAAGAAGTGATTATTTTGTACTGCTCTTGTTTCTCTAACTTCCTGATGTCCGTTGTCGTGTCAGTTGTGTGTTCACTGGTTGTGTGTCGGGTCCTCTCTCTCTTGGTGCTGGTTCTGTCTTGTGTGTATTTTATATGTGACACGTTCATCTTGTTATTGTTTGGAATTGTCCTCCTGAATGACTGACGCTGATCATTAGCCTGCGAGCTGACACCGACACAGTCACAGACATGTTGTCGTGATGAGCACAGACGTGAGAAGGAGACACAGCGTGAGTCCAAGAGGTCACAGGATGTGTGCGATGTTTCACAGGATGTGTGTAGATGCTTCCCAGCTGGCTGCTGGCCGGTCAGACCATAGGGTCAGACACTGACAGCCAGCTGGTGTCAGCTGGTGTCAGCTGGTGTTAGCTGGTGTTAGCTACCCGGGCTAACACGGTGTCGTTGAGTTCTCACCGTGTTGAATGAGTCAGCGGAGGTTCCTCCACCGGAACCACAGGAACCAGGGGAACCGGCTCAGGATTCTCTGCGGACCGTGGTGAGCCTCTGTCCGGCCCTGTTCTCCATCAAACCCGGGTTAATCCTCCGAGCCTCCGCTGTTAGCTGTTAGCTGTTAGCAGAGCAGCTGCACTCACATCCGGAGGATCGGACGATGACGTCATTGATGGGCCTGGGCTGCGGCAGCTCTTCTTCGTTTTGACGCTTTATGATTAAACTACGTCGTGGTGCATTACTGCCACCAGCTGGTATGGAGTGTGGATTGAATAAGTACTGTACATATATATGTATATATATATACTGTACATAACAAAAACTTATATTTGATCAATGTTGTCCTTCTGAGGTTTTGAACAAAACATAAACAATTTGTGTCCTGAACTTCTTGGTAAAAGATAAGTCATATATAAATTATTTTTCAGCTTCAGTATAATTTTTCTTCTCTACTTCTTATTCTGGAGAGTAGAATTTATCGTGTGCTAAAGCTTCCTGTGGTTTTTCTATTATAAATCATGTTCTGTTCTATCCTGTGTGACCACAGCGTAACCTAGATATGACTGTTTCCTCCCTCCGGGTTCTACGTGTGTTTCTCATCATACCAGTTCTTTGAACTCTGTAAGCACCTTCCTGTTTTCTCTTCTTCCCTCTGCTCTGCCACCTTTCTGTGTTCAAGTGTTCTTCATCTGAGTCTCACTGAAGCTCCTGTGACATCATAGGGTCCTTCTTCCTCTGCACATCGCTCAGCTGCTGATGTGCGGCTAAAGTGTCACACGTAGTCCCACCTGTCGTGTTCTGTGTTCTGTGTTCTCTGTCCTGTGTCCTGTGTCCTGTGTTCTCTGTCCTGTGTCCTTGGTGCAGTCAGGGACACAGACCCGTCTTATCTCTGACCTGTTGAACTTCATACTTTGTGTCTGAATAAATATTGACAGGTTTAGTGAGAGAAGCTGCTTCTGTGACTCTGTCACAGAAAAACTGTTAATATCCAATTGTTTAACTTTATCAGAGAGAAACTGGCACACAGTGTTCACAAAAACTCTTATTATACATTATTTATATATATAAATATAAAACGAGTGAATGATGTAAGTCAATCTGAGGCGAGGGGGTGTGTGCTGGACCCTGTTCACCGGTCGGTCACGCTGTCCACGGCCTCTCTGATTGGTTCTTTGCAGATGTTCACGTGAACCATGAGTGAGTTTGAAGCTGCTACTCAAAAAAGTTCAGAGGAAAATGAGAGAATAGCTGGAGACATCAGACTGTAATGATGACCTCACCACTGAGAACCAGAGAGAACGAGAGAAAACAAGAGAGAACCCATCCATGATCCTCACCCGCTGCTCCAGGTAACAAAGTTTGCAGAGTTTTCTCAACATCCCTACTTTTTCCATATGCTTCAAATATTTGAGCAGCCAATCAGAGAGCTAAAAGTGTGGTGCAGCAGCAGGTGAGGACAGGTGGAGACAGGTGGAGACACCTGACAGAAACATTACATCTTCAGGGTGAAGAAAACCTTATCTAAAACAGAGACCGAGGAAAAATTTAGTTACTCACAGGAAGTAACAACAAAACACAAGCCTTGTGTTTATGTAATACAAACTTAAAAGTAAATTATATTCAGAATGATGATGATTTGAATCGTCCTCCATGTCTTTCAGAGTCTCATCATGTCCATGGACATGGCTCTACCTCTGTACCTGCCCCAGGAGGAGTTTGTCTACAGGACGACGAGCACAACCTTCACACCTGCTCTGACCTTTCAACCGTCTGACTGCGTGGACCCGTCCCAGCCTCAGGACAGAGCGGCGTCCTGTGGAGACGCAGGACATGCCAAAAAGAAAGTGTGGTTTGCTGATGACCGAGGTTTGTCTCTAACCAAGGTGAAGGTTTTCTCCCAGTTCAACGATCCCATCGATGTTCCTGCTAACATCCAGGAGATGCTGAGCGCCTCTCTGAGTCCGACGGCCGAGGACGACAAACTGGTGCTGGACTTCCTTCAGCCGTCCTCGGACTACCTGCTCTTCCATCAGAGGCTGGAGAGGAAGCTGGTGAGCCTGGAGCGCTGCGTGCTGAAGGACAAGACGCTGACAGGAACCGTCAAAGTCAGAAACACGTCGTTTGAGAAACGTGTGACGCTGCGGGTGACCTTTGACACCTGGAGGAGCCACATGGACGTGGACTGCGTGTACACGAAGGACTCGTATCGCGGCTCGCTCAGCGACACCTTCTCCTTCCAGGTGTCTCTGCCCGAGGCCCTGCTGCCTCACCAGCACGTGGAGTTCGCCGTCTGCTACGAGGCGGATGGATGCAAGTTCTGGGACAGTAACCACGGCAAGAACTACCGGATCGTCTGGTCCTCGATGAAGACGAGTCCGCCGGACGCCTGCGGACGCCACACGGGCTCCCGGGACTTTGGGATCCATTTTGACCCGTATGGCAGCCCCACCTGCTCACATGGGATCTTCCCTGATTGGCCGAGCTATGCGGGATACGAGAACATCGGCCCGTACTACTGAACATGTGTCTCTGCTAATTAACATGTGAGAGTTTAATTACTCTGAATATTCTGTGAAAATACATCGGTCAAATATTGAGTAGAAAAACATAAAATTAGATTTTATTTCAAGCATTTATCAATAGACATGTTTTAATACCTTTTCATCATATGAGTTTGTTTATGTTTTCAATGAGATTCATTCTAGTTCATTGTGTTAGATATAATTGTTAATAAAGTAGTTTTGATCAGGAAACACTGACCTGACTCATCATCTCTGACTCTTTCATGGAGGAAGTTGCTATATCTTCAAGAGACTTTAAATAAAGATGGACGACATGATTGCTCCCAAAAGTGAAGCCAAAGCGTCTTGATCGCCCCCTGGTGTCTGGCTGGAGAATAGGTCATAAACCCGCCTCCTCCACTTAAAGATTCAAAGCAGGCGTTTATCACCAAACAACGTCATCAGCACAAGATGGCAGCGTTTGAACCTGAGGGATTTGGGCTTAATTTGTGGAGGAAGTGTGTCGTCCATCTTTATTCACAGTGTATGGTCAGAAAGACAAAATGCTGACCTCATGGTGGCGCTGGAGGACAGCTGGTTGCGTCTGTCCTCTGAACAAAGTGGATGTAAAAACTTTGATGAAATAAAGAAACAGTTTGAAAGGAAGAGTTTGAGAAAAGCAGAATCAGAGTTCTGAAGAACTTCTGATGTGACGACTGACGTCTCAATGACACCGGTCTTTCCTCCATATCATGAAATTATTTTTCCACCGCTCAGATTTATATTTCGGCCTCATGGTGGCGCTGGACCTCCGACTTGAGGCTGGATTAACTCGGGCTACTTGTCCTGGTAGAAGCTGGACATGGTGACGTAGGCCTCCTCCTGCTGACCTGCTGCAGACGCCTCGGACTCGTTCGCTCCACTGCAGCGTTCAGTTCTGCCCCCGAGGAGGAGGTGCTGGACGGGGGAGGGGGTGGCGCTGTGGAGGCTGGCGTCTGCAGCAGAGGAGCTCCCGCTCAGCATGGCGGAGAGCTCCAGCTCCTCGGTGCTGACGCTGGTGGTGCTCCTGCAGTCGGAGCTCTGGGTGGAGCAGGGATGGCCCGACTGAGCTCCTTCAGCAGGACTGGGCGAAGACTCTGGTTCGTGGCAACACTGCGACATCGAAGAAACTCTGAGAGCGCTGAACACCTCGGGGTTAAAGTTCAACAGAAGACCCTGAAACACCAGAAACACAAAAACTTAGTTCTCATGAGTCACAAGTCGTCAAGAAGTCAACAGCTTCTAGTTCAGACGAGTGATGCAGTTAGCTCGGGAGTTAGCAACGTATGTGACAATGCTGCTGCTCAGCCTCACTTTGTTTGGTTTGCCGAGGTGCACCAGCGTTTCTTTAGGATGAGGAATAATCGGCCACATGTACGTCAATAATCTGTGAAGAGAAAAGACGATAAGTCGAAGTAGCACAAGTCTTTTCTCTGATGTTCTGTCAAACATCATCCTACTTTTTTTTCCAGAGGAAAACGACCGCGACAGACACCACCACCAGGACGGTGAGACACAACACCACCATGTACATCTGCTGCCTGTCGTCAGGTTCCTGTGCTCCTGAAAAAGAAAAAGACGAGTTCATCACTCTGCTTTCAATCAAATGTCCAGTCATGTTCCTGACGTGTTCCTGACGTGTTCATGAAATGTTCCCGACATGTTCCTGACGTGTTCCTGACGTGTTCATGAAATGTTCCCGACATGTTCCTGACGTGTTCCTGACGTGTTCCTGACGTGTTCATGAAATGTTCCCGACATGTTCCTGACATGTTCCTCACATGTTCCTCACATGTTCCCTGAGGTGTTCCCGACGTGTTCCCGACATGTTCCTGACATGTTCCTGAAATGTACTGCATTTGAGAACAAATGTCTGAGTCAGTGTCTCTGGACATGTTCTGGATCTTCTCCTGCAGCCTCCTGGTAAAATGTGTGTTACATGTTAGAGTGAGTCCATGTGAGGAACCAGCAGGACAATGTGTGGAAGCTTCCCAGGGAGCGAGTGGACGTGTTGATGAGGTTTCTAACACGTGACGGACGTGAAACTGGAAGAACTCAAACATCTCAGGAGCGGGACATGTAGAAGACGGAGACGTCAACTTGGAAACACGAGGAGATTCCAGATCTTCTGGTGATGACAACCTGCTGCTGCTTCACAGGACAAACACTAACTGTGGTTCTCTCTTCTCACCAGCAGGAGTGTAGAAGGTGAACGTGTCGCTCCACTCGCTCCAGCTTCCCTCCAGTGGCTTCACTGGGATCGATCGCACCTTCACATGATACTTGGTGCTTTTTCTCAGATGCTCCATGTCGATCTTCATGCTGCTCTCTGATGAGATGTTCTGAATCTGAGGTCAAAGGGTTAGCGTTAGGGTTAAACAGGAAAAACAATGTCATGAAAGGTAAAAATAAAAACATTAGCATTAAACTATAAGACGCCGAGTCAGCAAAGAGTCCACCTCTGCTGCTGTAATCAGGTTTCAATTAAATCACTAGCTTAGCAACATCAAGGCTACAAAAACCCAGAATGCAACACTGCTGCAGAAGGACGTCTCTAATAATAAAGTCATGCACCATGTTGGGTCTGTCTGTGGCCCAGATGTGCAGCTGGAACATCTGGTTTCCTGTCAGGTAATCTTTGTGGTACGGACTCTGGATGTGAACGACCGCCTTGTTCGATTCCTGGTCGAACGTGACGTTCCACAGATGAGGCGGTCGGGGTTTAACTGTGGGAACAGGACAATGACATCACACTGGTGAGAGTCTGATGTTGAGCTCACACACTTCAATGATTCACTCCCGGCCACATGGTGGCAGCACTGACACACCATCTGAATCCTAAAACACTCATGAATACTAAAATATGAATCCGCTACTTAAAAGAACTTGAAGAATGTTAAATAGTCTAATTGGTCAGATTTAACTCCAGGAGGAACTCATGACCTTTGACCTGGTCTTTCGTTCCTGTACCTATCTTCTTCGGGTCGACCCTGGTCCAGATCTCTCCTCCTCTCTTCAGCTGAACGGTCAGATTGAAGTCGACGACGGGCGCCTTCGTGAAGTTGAGCGTGTTCCCGTGACCCCTCTCACACCTGACCCCCCGCCGGCCCTCGCTCACGTCAGGGGAGCTGTGACACAACAACCATCAGTAACCGCCGCTCCTCTGAGGAGCACGACTTTCTCATGAGAGATGTTTTACCACAGGGTCATGTTCTCGATGCTGTCGCCCTCGTCCTCGTCATCCTCATCGTCCTCGTCGTCATGATGCCCAGGGAGCAGCTCACAGGTCAGACTGTTGAGCTCAGTGGTGATGTGAGAGCTGCAGCTGATCCTGGGCTCTGACGTGTGTATCACAGATCATATATTACTATATACATACATGGTATATTATATGTAATAAATTAGGTAGAAAGTAAGTGAGTGAGTGAGTTGGTTAATAATGATAATAATATTAATAATGTTGCTCATAAAGAACAAATACCCTGAGATGATGTGACTCACCCACGTCGGTGTCGGTGTCTCCGCTCTGAGCCTGAACTCCGACCATCAGCAGCAGGAAGATGGTCCACACGGACGCCATCTCCTCAGAGCTGGAGCTGCGTGAGTTCAGTGTGAAGAAGAAGGAGCCGAGTCCGAGTGAATCATGAAACGTCTCAGCCGTCAGCCGCTGCCTCCGCTCAGCAGCTGCTGTGTGACAGCCTCAGTCAACAGGAAGAGGGAGTTTCACAGTGAATCAGTGAACAGGCGCTGAGCAGCTGAGGAGGAGATCAAACCCACTGAGGATCTGAATGAAACAACTCAACAGCTACAAACTATCTTCTTCTGTTTACTTTCACTTTGCAGATGTGTCATAAAATCAGCTGTGATATCTCCAGCCACGACATCATCTCAACCGCAGATGGACGCAGGCCGCTCGCCACAGAGCGACAGACGGAGGAGATACAAACACATCCACCTGGTGGAGGTTCAGGGTGTGACCATGTGACTCTGACTGAGGTCCAACAGGAGGATGAAGAGAAACTGATCAAGAGACATTGTTCCACCTTGATCTTTATTAATCACAATAAACATGAACTTCAAATTAGTTAAAAGAAAACCAAAATCTAAGTTAAATAAAAAATCATCTAATCTATTAAAGTCTAAACAAAACTCAAAAAGCTAAACCACTTGTCAGGTTATGGTGATAATCGGGTTATAACCAGGTTATAATGGGTTATAGCTTGTTTATATCTAGGTTATGGTTGTTTCTGTCCGATCTGTGTCCTGACGCTTTCTGTGTCGCTCACACGGTTCCTGACAGTGAGTGAGGACGATGGAGACGAGACATGGTGGAGACGAGGCCTGGTGGAGACAAGGCCTGGTAGGTGGGCGAAGGCTGGTGGTGATGGGGGGGGAGTCTGTGGTTGACGTGTTTTCAGCGTTCAGGAGATGTAGAGGAGATAAGTTGTGGAGGGAGTCGACTGTTCCCGTCTCTGTGACAGGAAGTTACAGGGTTAAAGTTCTGAAACCCCCCCCTCCCCCCTCCCTCCACCACCACCACCACCACCACCCACACTAAACCACATGGCTGAGGTTCACGTCTCCGCTCAGAACATCTTCAGCTGCGGTTTGTTCTCACTCATGTAACATTCTGTCAATAAAGTTTGTCTAACTTCACCCGACTGAGTCTGAAGTGATGCGTTTGGGGACGTTCAGAAGAGCCGGAATAAAATAGTCAAACATCATATTTTTACTGTTGTATTATTGGATTATATATAAAGTTTGATTTAAATTATATATAATCTGTGATTCATTTACAAAAACAAATAAACTTTTACTTACAATATTTGAATCAGACTAAAGTAAGTTTTATATGAAATGAATTAGCTCAATAACTAACAATCAAGTCACATAAAGGATTACCAGAGTAAATGTACTCTATTACTCTCCATCATTGATGATCTATATTGTGTTACCTTAGAAACAGATGGTTGAGGTGACCTCATGTTTTATATGTGTAACATTATAAGAGAGAATGTTCAGTGAACATGTGTCCGTGTTGAGCAGCTGTTCATATCAACATAAACATTTAAAACACATACATGTAAAAGAGTTCATGTGTTTGCTTCAAACCATATTTTAAATCAGACGCTGCTTCCTGCTCCAGGTTTGTGTCGACACTTTGTGCTGCACGGCGTGCAAACAACTTGTTGTTGTTTAACTTGTTCAGAAATGACTCGTCACCACATCCTCTTCCTCCGTTTGACTTCATCCTCTGAAAACAGGACGAGCAGCTTCAGATCAGCTCCTGGTTCATCCTCTGTAACCAGGACCAGCAGCTTTTATAACAGCTCCCCAAAAAGAAGACAAATCTTGACCACGATCGCCCCCTGGTGTCTGGCTGCAGTACAGCTCATTAACTCTGCCTCCTCCATGTTAGAAGATGGGACATGGACCAAACAAACCAAAAATCTAAGTACATGCGTGTCTACAGCAGGGAGTCTGACACGTCTCCTGACAGGCCGACATGTCCTCCACACGTTGGAGGCGGTTGACCAATCACAACAGAGTGGACCAGCTGTCCAATCAGAGGAGAGTGGGCTTTCTTAAAGAGACAGGAGCTAAAATCATGTGTTTGAGACAGAGGCTGAAAAAGAGGACAGTGTGATAAGGGGGACTACTTTCAGTGGTGGATGAGTCCATGCTTGTTGCAGCAGTGAGTGTTTACAGTATGTGTGTGTGCGTGTGAGTGTGTGAGTGTGTGTCTGTCAGTGACATGTGGGAAAAATTCCTGAATTCATCAGTGTCACCTGAGTGACAGGTAAACCACGGAGCCACTCACAAACATCTGGAACAACTGACACACACACACACACACACACACACAAACACACACACACATACACACACACGCACACACACACACACACACCCACACACACCCACACACACACACACAGCTGCTGTGGGAAATAACTCTGCACTAGGTTCACACAGCTGCAGGTGTGTGTGTGTGAGAATTCTTAATACTTAATGTTCACTCATGTAACCATTGTAGCAATATTAATCAAATTTTCATTAAATTGTTCAGATTCTTTACTATGATGTGAATCATCTTTCAGTGTTAAAATATTTGATTATTATTGATTATCATGACATTTTATATTTCTTGATAACCAAACATTGATAACAACAACGACTGGCAACAGATGCTAACATCAAACACAACTGAAATGTTTCTGAAGATTTGAATGCTGTGAAAAATACATTTCTGATTATTAAAGATACATTTTTTATATTTCCACCATTTATTAACTTCATCATTACGTCAATTCTTAAACAAGCTCTACAGAATTCAATAATAACAAACTTTTTCTTCTTCAACAGTTTAGTGTAAAAGACAATCAGACGTGTTGATCATCGATAATGGCACGGCAGACAAGCGCAGTCTTTCCTCAGACAGCAGGGGGCAGCACTACATATTTGTTTCCTCTACTTAAGTGATAAATTAGCGTCATTACAAATATGGAAAAATCTTTGTATAAATCACAGATAGAAACGTTAAATGAGCCGAGAGAAGAGAAACGTCAGTAAAATTATTTCCCACAAAAATAAAAAAATTAATTCAACAGAGCAGAAAACAATATTCAAATAAATGGAAGACTGGATTCATCTGTGAACAAACAGCTGAACACGACCTGAGCAAGAAAAAGAGTCTGATTGATTTTAATTTCTAGTTTTAAAAAGCAGCTCGATCTTCAGAGAAACTGTTTCATGATCCACTGAGTAGAACTCGACTTATTTTACTTCTTTACATTTGAACTTATATAAAGTTCATAACATCACCTGAGGAAGCTGTTGCACATTTAAACTTGTCGTCGTTGTGATATTTAGTGAAAGATTTCGTTCTGTCTCTTTTTCTTCTGTCGTTCAGCACATTTAGTCAGAAAAACATGTTCGGATCTATTGCATCACGTTTATATCACAATTATCATTTTTCTAAACAGAAGCTGAAAAGTCACTGATGGTGAATCTTCAAAAGTTAAAGGCACAAGAAAAGATTATAATAAATCTAAAGAATCAGATCACCTGAGGAGGAACTTCAGGAACGTGAATAATTCCAGAAGCTGAGACGACATGAAGATAAATGTTACTGATGTTCACTCAGAGTCATCAGTGAGGGGATTTTTATTTGTGGATCCTGAAACATCGTTTCTCCGACCTCTGACCTTCCTTATCCTCCAGGACACTTCCTGTTCCTCACGCTCGTCTGGAGACGGAGACGACACATGGAGACAGACAGCAGCTGCTCTCTGCTGGAGGACAGACGTCAGATCTGACAGATGCTGAGTGAATAAAGGACGTTTTTACTGTTCAACGTCAAACAGGAAGTCAGAAGTGACCCAATGAATCCTCTCAGGTCGACAGACACAGTAAGGACCGTGTCTGTGTGTCCGTGGCGTGGTCCGTCCGTCCTGGATGTCTCTGACACTTCAGACTCTGACCAGGAACTCGAGGCCGAGCGAGGCCGGGATGTGCAGCGTCTCCAGGCTGAGGGCGGAGGGCGTGTACGGGAAGAGGACGGGGAAGGTGTGCTTGGTGTCGATCAGGAGCTGAGGAGGATCGTTCCTCACCTGGAGACGACTCTGGACACATGAAGACACAGGAGACAGTAAACACATCGTCTGTCCTGACATCTGAAAAGAATCTTATATCTTATCAGAGTCACGTGTTTAACACTGAGTCAACGATTGATTTGTATACCTCTATGAATGACACATGTAGAGAGCTCCAGAATACATGTATATAAGTATATAAGTATATAAATGATTCAAACTGACACTGAGGAGAAACAACTGGACTGAATCTCTACATGTGTCCAGCAGGTGAATTCACCTCCTCACGTCACGCTTACAATGCACGAGCGTACATCTACGACGTCACGTCAGCAGGACAGAATTCATGTTATGATCAGGACGTGTCAGACAGCAGGGGAACAGAGACCTTCAGGGACAGAGGCTCACAGCAGCTCGGACTCTCACCTGAATGTCTCTGATGAACGACACCGTGACTCGTTCCTCAAACTCGTTCAGTGGCGTGTAGAGGTTCAGGACTTTCACAATCTGCAGAAGACAGAACCTCACGTCAGCCTCGTCTCATGACGCGGGGACATGTGATGTGTGTGTCATGTGACCAGACCTGCTGTGTGGTGAGGGCGATGCAGAGCGAGCAGATGGCCTCGGCGTCCTGAGACGTCTTCTTCTTCACCTGCAGCAGCTGAGCGGCCTGGATGACCGGCTCCAGAATCACTGCAGCTTTACTCTGATACAAGTTGTTTCCCCGGAGCCACTCCTCCAGCTGACTGGTGTTGTATCTGGAGACGCAGGGATACAAAGACACAAAGACACAGAGACACAGAGACAATCACTCAAACTGTGTGGAATCAGGTCCAATCAGACACTGTCGTTGTCCCGGCTGTCGGTACCTGAGCTGCATGCCCGTGCTCCAGGAGCAGACGTCTTTGCGTAGCAGCAGGTTGTTGAGCGTGACAGCGTTGATGCAGTGGAACAGCTGTCGGACCACCTGACCCACGATCTCCGGGTCCAGACCGTGGTCACTCATGATGCTGTGAAACTGTCCCAGCTGCCGGATGAGGGCCTCCAGAGTGTAGCTGCTGGGGCCGCCGGCGTCGGTGTCCATGCTGGACGAACGGTTCCTGTAGCCCATCGGCTTCACGCCCGCCAGGCTGGGGATGCTCTCACTCTCCAACATGGCTGACACTGGGGACAGCAGAGAGACGGACCCGGGGCCCGGTTCATTAAATGTCCTGCTGAAAAAACAAGCTACAAACTGCGTCTGTGCAACCAGTTATCACCAGTGCCCCAGGTGTACCCGTCGGTTGTCCCAGGCCTCCCACTGGTGGACGTCCTGAACGGAGACTTCAGGGGTTTCACAGTGTGGCAGAGAGAAAAGGTGAACAGCTGTGAACCTCACCGATCATGGGCTGTATGATGCCTTCTGCCACTTTGATGAGCTGCTGGTAGATCTGGATGGAGAGGTCGCTCAGCACCTGTCTGTACTCCGCCAGGTCAAAGTTCTTCAGACAGTGCTCGTTCTGTTTGGGCGAGTTCTGCGTCATGAAGACCTCGTCCCCGCTGTACTGCTTCAGGCAGTGGAGCAGGCGACTGGTGTTGGCCAGCCAGAAGGACGTCGTCTCAAAGTCATCGCTGTTCTTCTACAAACAAAAGAAAATACTTTAAATATATATCAAAACCACAGAACAGGCCGGTTGGAGAGGAGCGTGGAGGACTGACTCGCACCTTGAGGACCTTCTTGATGGAGTTGATGGAGGAGGTGAGCAGAGACTCCACCTTGTCGTCGTCGTTGATGTAGTCGGCGTGGCGGATGCACATGAAGAGGATGTACGCCGGCAGGCAGGGGACGGTCCCCGACACCGCGCTGGGCTTCATGTCTATAACCATAACAACGTTTTTCACTTCATGCAAACACATGGCAAAGAATTCGAGGGCGACTGACACGATTTTAAATGTTGGATGTTGGATGCAGACAACAGAGGGTTGGATGGCTCCACTGAGACTGATGCTGCTACGACCTCCAACCAGCTTCATGAAGATACCTGTGATCAGAGTCTTGGCCAGCAGAGCTTCATCCTCCTTGTAGTACTCCAACATGCCCTCGAAGTCCTTCTCCTTCCTCTGGACGGTCACCTGCCGACTCAGCTCGGGTCGGGATCTGCTGCTCAGAGCTGCAGCCTGAGACGCTGTGACAGAGACAGAGACAGAGACATGAGACATGAGACATGAGACAGAGACATGAGACATGAGACAGAGACAGAGACAGAGACATGAGACAGAGACAGAGACATGAGACAGAGACAGAGACAGAGACATGAGACAGAGACATGAGACAGAGACATGAGACAGAGACATGAGACATGAGACAGAGACATGAGACAGAGACATGAGACATGAGACAGAGACAGAGACAGAGACAGAGCCATGAGACAGAGACAGAGACAGAGACAGAGACAGAGACAGAGACAGAGACAGAGACAGAGACTGAGACATGAGACAGAGACATGGGACGTGAGACGTGAATCTGAATCAGAGTCAGATGATCAGCTGCATGTCCGTCTTCTCCTCTCACCCTCGAGCTCCTGGACCTTCTTCATGTAGATCCTGAGCTGCTTCTTCAGTTTCCTCTCGTTCTTCTCCTGTTTCTCCACCAGTTCCTTGAGGTCCTGCAGGAAACAGGAAATACAGAAATTAGACATCAGAAAAACCCAAAACGTTTCAGTCCTCTCGTGTTGTGACTGGTTTTCTCACCAGGTTGTCGTTGGTGAGTCGTGTGATCTCCTGCTGGACGCTGTACTCCACCTGGGCCTCCGGGGACAGGGACATGGTGTAGTTGAGGATCTCCTGCTTCTTCTCGATGTCGGCTTTCAGCAGCTCGATCTGAGTGTGAAGAGCCTCCAGTTCGTCTTTGTGCTGCCTGGACTGAGTCTGCAGCTGGGCCTCCAACAGCCTGGAGGGACCAGGAGGACAAGGAGGAGCAGCAGGAGGTCAACGTGTGAACATCACATATTGAGACATGGGTATTAAGTCTTAAGGTGCGTTTTTAAGGTGGTATTCCTGATTTAAGGTGGTATTATGGTGCATACACAGCACAGGTACCTTCACCTGCCTAAGAGAACAGGTTTCACACAACACAAAGTGTTTGAGAGCACTGTGTGTCCGTCCTGCGTGACAGCAGAGTCAGAGGGCAACGACTCAAAGACTCAAAGACTCAAAGACTCAAAGGCTCAGCTCAATCGACAGTTTGGTAAAAAGAAGAAGATAAAAAAGTGAGAAGACAGAAACCTGGCAACTTGTTTGAGGCCTTGATAAGCCAAACCCAGTTCTCCATCTTCATTCAGATAACACCAGTCCTGCTGGATACTGGTGTCCACCAGACAGAGGACAGGCAGAGAGACAAAGAGACAGAGAACCAGAGAGACAGAGAACCAGAGAGACAAAGAGACAGAGAGACAAAGAGACAGAGAGACAAAGAACCAAAGAACCAGAGAGACAAAGACACAAAGAGACAGAGACAGATGGAAGAAGATGAAACAACAGATTGTGAGATACAAAGTAGAAAACAGTATAAAAGAAAAAATAAAACCAACGGGGAACTGTGATTGGTTGTTGTTATGAAATTTGCACTAGTGCCAAACATCAGGCCCGCCCACTTCCATGACACAAGGTGCATGTGAGGGACCTGCGTTACTAAGTCGACCGACAGCTGTGGTGTGAACATCACAAGTCCGAGGACGACAGGACACAAACACTGATGGACAGGTGAGTCCTGCTGAGCGGGAAAACCATGATGATGTCACTGACCTCTTAGACTCAGTCAGCCCCTGATACGCTCTGAGGGCCTCTTCCTTGTCCTCGGGAACCTCAGTAACCTCAGTAACCTCTGGAACCCCAGTAACCCCAGTGACCTCTGGAACCTCTGGAACCTCTGGAACCTCTGGAACCTCTGGAACATTATTACTTTGCTGCTGAAACACAGGAAACACAGAGAGTGACTGAAGACATCTACAACATGACTCTGGTGTCCAACAGGGCTCATGGCTAGAGACGCTTCTCTTTACTCTTTGTTCAGGATCTTTTTCTGGAAATGGAATTAGAATAGATGTAAAATGAGTTTCAAGACCTGAAGTTATCACACAGTCACGTTTTCCTCTCTGACAGATTTGTTTGAGGTTCGTGTCAACACATTTTTGTAAAACTCACAACTTGTTGGTTCTTCTCCAGGAGCTGAGCGTTCTTGACGATCTGAGACCTGAGGATGAGCATCTCGTCTTTGCGGGCGTCCAGCTCGTCATTGGCTGCTTTGAGCTGACTCAGCAGCAGGTTGTAGCCGTCCTGCAGCTCATTGGACGAGTTGTTTTGAGCTGCTCGCTCAGAGATGCTCTTCCTCAGGTCGTTGAGGTCGTTCTTCAGCTTCTTGTTCTCTGACTCCAGCTCCTCTCTCTGCAGAGACAGATTATATCCATCATTTGATTCAACTTCCATCACTTTCTGTCATTTCCTTCAGACGAGCAGATGATTTAAACGTGTTCTTAACGTGTGCTTCAGTTTCGTACCTTCAGGTTATTGTAGGCCAGATCTGCAGTTTCCAGCTCAGACGTGGGACTCCTCGGCTCAGAGCTCTACAACAGAAACAAACCGGTCAGTGAAACGTCCTGGGACTATCAGAAGATTCATTAACCTTTGATTAGAGTCGTCACCCTGTGCTTGGCGAGCTCCTCCATCTTGTCCACGCTGGTCTGCAGCCTCTTCCTCTCCTGCTCCAGCTCTCGCACTCGTTTCTGCAGCTTCATGAACAGACTGATGTCCATCGCAGCTTTCTCCACGCCCATCTCCTGAAAACCAACCAGCAGATCCACACGTTCACTGTCTGATCCAATCCTCTTCCTTCATGTGTCACATCTACACCTCCGTCCTTGTTCTTACAACAAACAGGAAACTAACGTGAAAGACTTGAGGTCTGAATCTGAAAAGATGAATTCTCCTCCTGGTCAGATGATTTAAACGTGATCGTCATGTTCTGACTCGTTTCCTCACAGCCTCACCTCCACCAGCTGGACAGAGTCCTCTGTGTCGCCCACCTCCGACGTGGACACTGACGGGTAGTTCGAGTCCGACTCCAGGCTGCTCAGATTGGACGGGTTCCTCGTGTGGCCGGGCACGAACTGGAGGAGGATGGGAGAGTGAAGCGATTTTTAAATCCTGGCTGTATGTGTCAATAAACATCTTTATAGTAAATTAACTTCCGTGACCCAATGATGACATCTGCCTGCAGGGGGCGATGGTGGCTCCCAACTCCTGAAGCTACGTTACAAAGCTGGAGTAGTGACAGTGACCTTGGTAAATATGAACCTATGAATCCTGTTGTTCTAATGCAGCAGCTGTCATTACTTGACTCAGGGCTGCGATGACCTTTAACCTTAGACCACAAAAATCTAATAAGTTTGAACCCTAAACCCAAAGTTGACGAACTCTCCTCAAGTTGTTCTTGGGATATCGCCTTCACAAAGAATGAGACGGAAAACCTGAAAACATAACACCTCCGGCCACTAGGGCGGGAGTATCTCCGCCCTAAAGGCAGGTGAGCGCTCACCTTGGTGAGAGACACCTCCTCCTTCAGGTTCTCGTATTTCTGCTCCACTCTGGAAATCTCTTTGAGGAGGTTCTGGTATCTCTGCCTCTCTGCGTCCAGCTCCTTCTGAAGAGACGCTTCTGTCTGAGACACACTGCTGCTGATGTCTGAAACACACACAGACACACAAACACACACACACACACACGGACACACAGACACACACACACACACAAACACAGGATCAGTGACCCAGTTCCACCTCCTGTCGTCGAGCTTCAGTGTTCAGACTTCACCACTTCATTGACATCTAGTGGTAAAGTAGTGCATTACATCAATCTGACTCCAGAGCCCTGTGGTTTCCAGGTTAGTAAACAATGTGGAGAGAGGCCAGCAGGGGGCAGCAGCAGCACGGAGGAGCTAAGGTCTCACCTTGGGAGTTCTTCGTCTGCTGGAGGATCTTCTGGTTCATTTCCTCTTTCTCACTCTTCAGCAGAGAGTTTTCTTTCTCCAGCTCCTCCACCCTCTGAGGTCACGGAGGGGAAAGGACATAACTTACATCATCAGTGACATCATCACAGGAAGTGACTCGAACTCGTCAGTGATCGGACAGACTTCACACTCACCTGTTCCAGGGTCATTTTCTCGCTGCCGTGCTCCTCCTCCATTTTCTTCCTGACAGCGTGCGCCTCCTGAAGCTCCGCCCTCAGCTTCTCCAGCTCGGCCTGCAGGGACGTCAGCTGACCTCCTTCGCCACGCGGACCCCGGACCTGCTCCAGCTCCTTCCGCAGTTTGATCACCTCCGATTCCATACTGACGTTCACCGACTGCAGCTGCTCGTTCTGAGTTTTTAAATCTTTAGACTGAAACAGGAAAAGATGAAGTTGTGTATGAGCAGCTGTACCAGTAGAGCGACAGGTGCACCCTGGTTCTACATGATGAGTGCAGCTCTATACCTGGTCGTCTATCTTCCTCTGCAGCTGGACGATCTTGTTCTCCATCCCTGAGTTGAGGTTCTTCAGATGTTGGGCGGATCGAGCTTCGATCTTCCGCTCCTTGAGTCGTTTCTTGGCTTGCACGCGTCTGAACCCACACTGGATGGTGATGGCAGCGTTCCGTGCACGTTGGAACTTCTTCCTCTGCAACCAGCCCCGGACGCTCTTCTGGATGATCATGGCCTTGTGATGCAGGAGGAACTGAGGAGCAGAGCAGGAGAGGAGGGCGTGCACAGATCAGAACTACAGAGTCCTCCTCACGTCTCACCATCACAAACACAGTGCAGAGCTCAACAACACCAGGTGTGTTCTTACCTCCCAGTAGATCCTGCGTGTGAACATCCCTTTAGCGTAGGCCTGGATGGTGACCACCGCCTTCCTCACCCTCAGGTAGGCCCGTCGGTCTCTCACCATCCGATACTGCTTCTGACAGACGAGTGCTGCTCGAGTCAGACGCAGGTACTCGGCGTACCTGAGGAGAAACAACGACCGGAAGATGAGACGCACACTTTCACCTGCTTCATGTTCATCACAGACGATATCGTCCTGCAGGACACTGACCTGCGGGCCAGGTAACCTCGGCCATATCTCTGCAGAGTGACGGCCATCTTGCGGATCTTTCGGTATCGGATTCTCTGCAGCCAGCCGCGAACCGTCTTCTGGATCTTGATGCACGCCGATCGGAACCTATCAGCACGGAGCTTCTCCAGGTACGCCACCTGCCCCGCCCGGAAGAAGATCTTCGTCTTTCCAAACTGGAACATGTCCGGCTCCTGAGACACGAGGAAAACAGACCATTCATCTGATCACTGACCTGATCACCGACCTGATCACTGACCTGATCACTGACCTGATCACTGATCTGATCACTGACCTGATCACTGACCTGATCACTGACCTGATCACAGACCCGATCACTGATCTGATCACTGACCCGATCACTGACCTGATCACCGACCTGATCACCGATCTGATCACCGACCTGATCACCGATCTGATCACCGACCTGATCACCGACCTGATCACAGACCTGATCACCGATCTGATCACCGACCTGATCACAGACCTGATCACTGACCTGATCACAGACCTGATCACAGACTTGATCACAGACCTGATCACCGACCTGATCACCGACCTGATCACCGACCTGATCACCGACCTGATCACAGACCTGATCACCGACCTGATCACAGACCTGATCACCGACCTGATCCCCGATCTGATCACAGACCTGATCACAGACCTGATCACTGATCTGATCACCGACCTGATCACAGACCTGATCACCGACCTGATCACCGACCTGATCACCGACCTGATCACAGACCTGATCACCGACCTGATCACCGACCTGATCACCGACCTGATCACCGACCTGATCACAGACCTGATCACCGACCTGATCACCGATCTGATCACTGACCTAATCACTGACCTGATCACAGACCTGATCACCGACCTGATCACAGACCTGATCACCGACCTGATCACCGATCTGATCACTGACCTAATCACTGACCCTGTCGTGGATTAAACGTGTTCTGACCTTGATCAGCGTCGCCAGCAGGTTTTTACAGACGAGCTTCTTATCAGATGACGTCATGTCAGATTTCTTCATCAACACTCGATACCTGCTGAAGAAATCAGGATACGTCCACCTGCAAACAGGAAGTCACACACGATCATCTCTTCAAAATAAAAACTGATAACTGCTTCCATCACTGTCACTTGTTGTAAATAAACTGAATTATTTTCCAGAACCACAAGAAGAAATATTTTAAAGTTAAATTATGTGAGTGAATCCTACACATATTTCTGATGGTTCATAATCAAATCTTAAACATGTAAATAAAATCCTGTTTAATGATGATAATGTATTTTAATATATTTAAACCAAAGTCAAACTTCAGATTTAGAATCTTTGACATTTGAATCTCAAACACTATTGAATCCAAACATGTGTTAGTTATGTGACTTGTTGTTTCTCTTGCTGTCACACAGGAACTCAGATTATTAGATTTCACACTGACTCAGGAGAAAAACGCTGAGAGGAGAACGAGCTGCAGAGAGAACAAACAATAACAACAACAACAAGATGTCGCTGCTCCTGAAGCAGAAACACAGACCTGAGATCAGCCTGTACAGCGTGGACTCACCTGGACGGGTATCCGGCCGCACTGATCCGGATCGTCTCCAGAACGCCACAGGCTCGGAGCTGCTGCACCGCTCTGCTCGAGTCGAACCTGCAGCAACAAACAGGAAACACGTTAAATCACCTGGAACCACAGTGGACCTTTGGTTTGTAGGTGAAGTCCCACCTCCTCTTCCTTTTTTGCGGCATCGCACAAACACACACACACATACACACACACGGCACCGACAGCCTGACGGATGACAGCCGGAGGAGTGAAGAGACGTTAGAGTGAACCTGAGTCTGGAACATGTGACTTCATCTAATTAACGTGACGGAGACGTCAGGAGGTCGAGAACAAAGCAGCGTTTATCTGAACAGGCTGAAAACATCCAGTGAGTCAGAAGAACCACGAGCTGCAGCTCTGTCACTGATCAATACTTATCAATTATCATTTTACTATTACACATTTATCACTTACTTATTATATATATTTCATCATTACAGATGAGGTGTTTGCTTTTAAGTTTTTCTGTGTTGTACGTATCAGTTTTCATGTTTCATCAGTGTTGTTGTAATTAGTTAGTTGATGATATAAGAAATGTCTGTGACGTCATGATTGACAGCCGAGGCTGTCTCCTGATTGGTCAAGTGCCGCGGCTCAAGATGGCAGCGTTCGTATCCGGAAAATTTGAGCTTCATGTCTGGAGGAAGTGGAGATGTGGTTTCCATCTTTATTTCCAGTCTGTGGCTGAAAGTACATGTCTGTCCTGAACCCTTCAATCATTAACCTTTGACCTCAGAGGAGATAAATGGTGGACTCACGAGAAGGCCTCTTTGAAGTCGTTGGGTTTGATGCAGCGGACGTAGTGAGGCGTCGTGGCGTTCAGAGTCTCCATGAGAAGATGAAGGGAGCTGCGGAACTGGACCAACACAAACACATGAGTAACAGGGAGGAGACGTCCTCGGGGACGGGCCTGCAGCGGTCAGCTCACCTGGTGTCCCACCGTCTTCCTGTGATCTTTGTTGGGCCCTCGAGGACTCGGCTTGGCTGCACGGACGTTCACCCTGGAGTTCTTTGAGGGGGGGGCATCGTCTTTCTCGTGAAACAGATCTGCTACGAGCTGAAGCTGCAAGAAGAGGCGGCGACAACATGTCATACAGATTGAAGGCAGCGTCAGATTAGTTTAAATCCACTTCATTTAGACTTCTCTGACTTTACCTGGCTGGCCTTCAGGATGTTGATCTGCTCCTCGTACACCGTGTCTCGGTTCTTCTCCAGAAAACCTTCACACTGGTACTCCACCTGTCCAAAAAGGAAATGACATCATCAGCTCATCTGTCGTCTTGTGTTGTCTCATGAACGCGTTCAAATTATTTTCTCAATGAACGGATCTTTGTGCTGGGAGGGGGGGGGCGTCCTGAGCTCACCTTGTCAGCGAAGTGGATGATGATGAAGGACGTGTTGGACATACGAGGTTTCTGAAACTGATCTTTGCTTGAGTGCTGCTGGAAGAGCTTCTGAGCCCAGTTCACGTCGGTTCCCTTCGGAACCTGAAACGTGACAACGAGCAGAAGATAAAACAACGTTCGTTAAGGAGGAGGAGGAGGGGGAGGAGGAGGTGGGGGGGGGGGGGAGTCTTCCTACCTTACACTCCTCGTCCAGCAGGTCCAGGATGCCGAGTCGAGCCTCGATCAGGTCGATACACGGCTGATTATCATAGAAGTCGATCAGAGTCCAGGGAATCAGCTCCTTCATGTACTCCTCCTGCTCCAGTTTAAACACATGCTGCAGAAACACAACACAACACAAACACAATCAGCTGCAGGGAGGAGAGGAGGAGAGGAGGAGAGGAGGAGAGGAGGAGAGGAGGAGAGGAGGAGAGGAGGAGAGGAGGAGAGGAGGAGAACACTCACAGAGTTAAACTGCTGCTGAAGCTTCTCGTTGGCGTAGTTGATGCAGAACTGTTCAAAACTGTTGATCTCAAACGTCTCGAACCTGCAGAGAGTCACAGACAGTTTAGATCAAACACAAACCTCGACCTTTGACCTACAACATCTAGAGAACATCTCATTTTCTATTAGTTTGATTCATGTCCCATCTGCTGACATGGAGGAGGTGTTTAGGATCTCTACTGCAGCCAGCAGCCGGGGGGGGATCGAGAAGCTTTGGGAGCTGACATGTCGTCCATCTTTTTTTACAATCTATGATTTCCACAGAAGCTGATAGATTATGAATCAGTTGGACTGGGGGAGGAGCCACAGTGGATCATGACCAGATACGCTCCCCTCCGGATGTTAGAGAAACAAAGTTGGACAGAACACCAGTGACCAGACACTGTAAGTTTAGAGCCCAGAGTATTATGGTCTGTCCTTCGTACCCGTAGATGTCCAGGACGCCAATGAAGGAGTTCTGTTTGGACGTGGTGTGTAGAGACTTGTTGATGTGTTGCACGATCCAGTCAAACATGCGGGCGTAGATGTGTTTGGCGAGGGCGTCCCGGGCGTTGGTGGCCTGCTTGCTGGACATGTTCTTCACGTACGTCTCTGAGGTCGTAGCCAACTTCCTGTGACAGAGCCAGTGCTCCATCTGCTTCAGCTCCACCCCAAGCAGCCGGCAGAAGTGCGTCAGGTGGGCGTCGTCCTTCTGTAACACACAACGCCTCCTCTTAGAGGCAACAACCGACAAACATGTGTGAGTTGTCGACATGGGGGAGGGGCTTACCGAGACACGACACGACTCTCCGTCTCTCTCTGTGCAGATCTCTACGTTCCCCAGATGAAGGATGGACGCCATTATTCTGAAAATGTTGCTCTGACTACTGTCCTTCACACCTGCAAACACACACACACACACACACACACAGATGTTGAACAGACGTTGGACTCTATCGTCACATGTGTCCCGTCCACATTCAAGCCACAGAAGTGATGGGGATGAAGATGGAGGATGATGAAGCTCGGGCCGGCTCTCACCCAGCAGCGTGAAGGCCTCTCTGGTCTTCTTGAGGTCCTCAGCGTCGTTCACTCCCTCGATGAAGATGTTCTCCCCTAGCGACGTGTAGGTGAAGTCTTCTGCACTTTCTGCAAGAGACACAACACGAGGAGGTTTCACTGGGACGAAGGCGAGTGGTCGGTCAGAGCGAGCGACCGGACGTCAGGTCGGAAGAGGAGGTGAGACACGTCCACACCATCTGTCAGACCAGCAGGATGTCCGGCGCCATCTTGGATTTTTTTAAACCAGAAGTATCTATGTCTGAAGGACCAGGAGGGCAGGGCCAGACTGAGAGCTCGAAGATACTACACGCCCACCTGCACCCATTGGATGTTACTGTGTCAGTCACACAGTGGTACCCCCCCCCCCCCAACACATCCGGTGCTTTATGGTCTGTTTGACTCTAAATGATCATAATTCACTTAATGATCATCAGCTGTTTGAAGAAGACTTCAAACTAGAGACTGAGACAGAAACTCCTGAATGTTACTGACGTTATAAAGTGAGAAGTAGAGTCATTTTCTCATGGACTTCCAGTGGAGTCGCCCCCTGCTGGTCACTACACAGAAGACAGGATTGGTAGTGAGTGGACTTACTGAGGCTGAGGTCTTTGAACTCTGGTAAACTGGCAGAAGCACAGAGCTGATAGAAGATGTGATAGTTCCTCTCGTCCTCAGCCTGTGAAACATGAACACACACAGATGAATAAGGAACAGGCCGCATCCAGAACCCTGTGAAACACATCAGATCCGACTGACCTGGAACACGACTCGAGACTTCTCCAGCAGGTACGTGCGCATGTTGGCTCCGATGATGTTGTATTGTTGATTGAATCCGATCTGAATGTACTTTCCAAAGCGACTGCTGTTGTCGTTTCGGGTGGTTTTTGCGTTTCCAATGGCCTGAAGGGAACAGAAGAGACTTGTTAACATGTCGCCCCCCCCGAGGTTACATCATCCTCATCATCACTCACCTCCATGATCGGGTTGGAGGCCAAGACCTTCTCCTCCACGTTAGTGTCATTAGCTGAACCCCCCACTGTGGCAAAGAAACGCATGGCGTACTTCGCAGAAACCGTCTTTCCTGCTCCAGATTCTCCGCTCACAATGATGGACTGATTCCTCTCGTCTCTGCAGAGCCAACACAAACATTACATTTTACTACACAACAGCGACAAACCGGGTGTAAAGTGTTACTGCTGCTGCTGAATGTGTTTATAATACGCAACAGCAACAGCTTCAGATCTGACCTGGACATCTGTTTGTACGCTTCTTCAGCCACAGCAAATATATGTGGGTCCATGTCGCCCATGTTCTGTCCAGTGTAGGCGTTAATGACCTCCTCTCCATAGATCTGCAGCTGCTCATACGGGTTAATGGCCACCAGAACAATCCCTGAGGAACACACACACACACAGACACACACACACACACAGAGCCTGAGCTTCATGCACAGTATGCGATGGTAATGAGAGTGACAGCTGATCAGAGATCCATCAATGAGACTGACCACAGTATGTGTAGATGTGGTTGGACTCCAGGAATCGAACCCGGAGGTTGTGCAGCACTGCAGGTTCATGCAGGTAGCTGAGAGCCGTGAGGTCGTTCTCTCCGACCAGGATGTCGGGGTTCCGGAGGAAAGGGAGAGGGTTGCTCTTCGGACCCACAGGATACTCCAGAGGCTGAGGCAGAACCAGGAGAACCAATCAATACACAATCAGTATCTCATTGTGACGTCCCAGTCATCTCCTCATCACAGGTGTTTTCATGGTTTCCATGTGGAACATTTCCTCCTGGATCAAACATTTAATAGTGTTTTAAATTGAGATTTGCCCTCTAACAGGTTGATGTGAGCTTTACCGTTTCATCTTCACGTTTGAGGTGAAGAAGTGATTCTCCTTCTTTGTAATCTCTGGTGATCTCTGCCGCCGCCCACACATCCTCAGGGTCCGGGATCCAGACCCGGGTGAACTGAAACACACGTCATCAGGTCGGATCAGGTTCTGGGTCCAGAGTTCAGACCTGTACTCCACAGAACTGGTTAAACTCAGAGGTTTAAAACAAACATCACATTTATCTGGAGGACTCCACATGAAGAACCAGTGTGTTACTGGTAAATAAAGATCTGAGCTTCTATCAACATCTACACAACTTCTGTAATGAAAACATTTTCATTATTAGAATCGTTTAAAGTCGAAGTCTTTGTGATAAATCCAGTTTTCAGTGAAGTGTAAAATGAAACAATTATCTTTATGTTCATTCTTGTTCTTCGGCAGCCAATCAGAGTAGAGCTGAGTAGCAGCATGACCTCAACACAGTGTGTCTATCTGGGACACGTCAGAAACCGACCAATCACTGTGCAGCATGACGCTAGCATGTAGAGTAACTGTGTCACACACATAAGTGGTAATGAGGTGTGTGTGTGTGTGTGTGTGTGTGTGTGTGGCGGGGGGGTTCTCATGCCTACAGGAATGTGTGATGAGGACCTGATGTGACAAACTGAAACTGGATCAGTTTCCTGAAACTTAATCTGACGACTCAGAGAAAAGAATCCCTGCTCGGTCTGTGATTGATAATCGGTCTGTGATTTGTCTGTTGTTCAGCCTCTGAACAGACGAGGTCTCAGGTTTCACTGAGCAACTCTGGGTGTGACCAACAGGAAGTCAACACCTGTTACACCATCCTACATCCACCTGTCACATGAGTGATGGTGTTAGAGCTGAGGACAGTTACTGATGGGACCCCCCCCCTCTCTAACAGTGTCTCCCTCCCACCCACAGATGTGACATGTACGAAATCCGTCTCCACCCAACAACAACCCGACTTCCACTTTATCTGATTAAAAGACAGATGGGGGCAAACTGACAAACCCTGACTACCCCCCCCCCCCCACAGACACACACACTCTGTCCGTGTGGGACGATAACTATATTTGTATTTATTATAAACTCACGGCTGCTCTGAGGAGTGGGAGTGTGCAGGGTCTTAATAGATTAGAAAGAACAGATAGATTGATGATAAAGTAAAGCGCTGACAGACTGTGACTCAACACAAACCAGATGGAGCTGCAGGATTGACCCCCCCCCCCCCCCCCCTCCTCGGTCTGGATTATGTGTCTCAGCAGGTGAAGAGGATTTAAGTTCCTCATTAATGATGAGTCCTGCAGCCGCTTCACAGAAACTCTTCAATATTCTCTTTAACAGTTGAAGTGAGTCACACTGGAGGACCCCTCCCCCACATGACAGAGATTCACTCGTCCCTTTGTCTGAAACAAGTTAACAACCAGAGCACAACAACAACACAACCTCACAACTTCACAACAAACTGTCATCTCAGAATCTCATGGTTACTGTTTGTTCTATAAAAGCACGTTCATCCTCTTCTAGAAGCAGAACCTCTGACAACACATTTCTTCTCACTGAACTCTGCAAAGATCTGGTTTAAGAGGCGTCGCCTCAACAACATTTCTAGAAGCAACATATCTCGAAGAAGCTCCAACAACTACAGCCAATCAGAGCGCAGGACAGGTTGAAGTCGGTGTGAAGAGGCAGAAACCTCTGGTATGTGTTGATGTCTTCATCCTCTACGTGTCCAGCTCCTCTTCTTCATCCTGAGATGTTTGTGTTCTTCCAGTTTCACGTCACGTGTTAGAAACCTCATCAACACGTCCACTCGCTCACTGAGAAGCTTCCACACATTGGCCTGCTTCATTCTCACATGGACTCACTCTGACATGTTACAGAGCTTTCTCTAGAACATCAGGAGATGATCTGGAGAACCACCTGGACCTGGATCAGCTGATCACTGTTGTGTTTACGTTTTTTCATTTTGGAGTAAACCACCTGTAACCAGGGGCAACAACGTGTGGGAAGTCACCACGTGATCGATCAGCTGTTAAACTGAGACTCAGAACCAATCACCTGGAGGAAGCTCGGGTCAGACACACGTCGTCACCTGCCACCCGCTGACGTCACCAGGTGAGTGACATAAAGTTAGAATTTACAGGAAGTTTAGAACCTGGGTTTGTTCTGACACACACAAACACAAACACACACAAACACACACAAACACACACACACACACACACACACACACAGACACACACCTTTGTGTACAGCTCGTTCACAGACATCTTCCAGCTCGTGTTTCCTCCGTGTTCGAACAAACTATGACGCTTCAGTTCCCATTAGATCATGATCATCCTTTAGAATAAGTATAATCCATAAAACTCCATTAGAACCAGTAGAAGAGTTCAACTCCATTAGAACCAGTGGATTGTTTAAACTCCATTAGAACCAGTGCATTATTTAAACTCCATTAGAACCAGTAGAGCGGTGTTTCCTTCACTTCCTCCTGGAGCAGGTGAACAGCCCGCCTGTCCACGGCGGGGAGGGGGAGGGTTTCGGACACTTTGTTGGGTGGAGTTCGGCTCCGTGGGTTCGATTCTTCACGTGTTCTTCATATGTTCTTCATGTATTCTCCGCTTTCCCCCGGTTCCCAGGTGTTCCTCTGGTTCCTCTGGTTCCTCCGGATCGTGCAGGTGAACCGCAGATGATCCACAGACACACACCGCACTTCCTGACACACACCGCGCTCTCTGATTGGCTGTTGCCCTGGACCGCAGCCAGGTCTCTGAGGCGCACACAAACACACGCTCGCGCACACACACACACAGATTACTGGGGATCGGGACCTTTGAAATCCCACAATTTAATAAGTTGTATTTTATTTATACTTATTTGTATTTTGTTTTGTTGAATACAATGTTATCAGGGTTCATCTATTGTTTTCTTTTCATCACCGTATCTGTCACTTTTTTTGGTCAGATGTGTCAAAAACAACAACAACAGCATAAACACAATAACACAATAACATGTACACTTCTGATGTCATACAGGTGTGTGTTCGTTTGCCAGTGAGGACGCTGACCACACGCTGCCTTCATGGACCTGGAGGTAACGACGTGCACGCGCTGTGGCTAGGTGATGACCACAGGGACCCCCTCGTGCCCTCTGACCTTTCAGTCTTCATCACACACGTCACACGTCAAAAAGCTTTCAGAAGGTTCAAAGGTCATGACCACCACCAGGGGGCAGCGGTCAGGCCTCTGGTCTCCTCTCAGACTACAGGTGACTACCAGGTGACTACATGTCCAGTTGCATCATGGGAAATGTAGGAGACATCAACTAATGTCTCAAGTCACTATTTTTAGCACATTTAAAATCATTAGTCAAAGTTACAAATCACACTGTAAAAAATAAAAGGTATTTGACTACAGGTGTAAAGTTACAGAAAATGGAAGTATTCCATTTTTAAAAATATCATTATATGTATATATTATACTTCTACTCAGTTAAACCATTGAATGTAAGTTTATTGTCAGTACTTTGCAGAGTGGTACTGATACTTTTACCTCAGCTACCGGAGTTTGACGTTTGAATGGAAGAAACTTGGGTGTGTATTTGAATGTGTTACAGAGTAGCACTGATACTTTGACTCAAGTAGGTTAACTTTTGAAGATAAGAGTTTTACACATACTGGAGTACTTGACACAGTACTACTGATACTTTTAGTTTAGTTACTTTGGTACAATTTTGAATAAATAGGTTTTACTTGTAAGACTATTTTACAGAGTCGTAAATGTGAGCATTTCTTGTTGAGCTGAGAACTCTCCTCCACTTCAGAGGAAAGATCTTATCTGACATTATGTAAGTGACACTTGCTGACGGTGTGAACATTAACAGACACGTCTCCTGTCAGAGCCGCACAGGTGAAACAGGTGATAAAGGTGAAACAGGTGTTAAAGGTGTTAAAGGTGATAAATGTGACCTTTACCTTGCAGTAAGGGTAATATTGCCCGGTCATCGTCAAGTCCGCACATAAAGTCCGAGTGTGTGAGCAGCTCCGCAGCTTTAACAGTCACCAGGAACAAGCAAATCTCAGACCTGTCTCAACACAACTATTATTCTTACAACAGCTAATGATCCACTCCCAAACCACACCTGCTGCAGGTATGAGCTGTTTACCTGCCGCCGGTCCGACTCCGCCCACAACACCCACTATTATACCAGATCACCAAATAATGAGTCGTCACACCGTACAGTCACAGTCTGTGATGGGCTTGATTAGCACAGACATGAACAAACGATGACGAGCCAGTGAACTCCAGAGACTGGCTGCATGCTTACTGTGTTCCTGTTCCTCAGAGGATAAACCTCCTTGACTCTTCATCAATCCGGTGAATATTTGGTGAAGGGGAATCTGACTCTGACTCGAGCGACATCATCAGGTCCAAAGTGAAGTTTTATCAGCTGATTCCTGCAGAACTAATATCAGCCTCCGCCAGAGGTTCATTGAAATATAAGTGTAATAAATCACACTGTATTAAATAAACCTGCTGTAGTTTTACGACGTGTTTAATTCTTCATTGAAACAAAGTTTATCAAGGTGCAGATCAATATACAATAAACTACAAAATAGTGATCATCATTACCTTCTGGACATTAAATCATGACAAAATTAATATTCTACTTTACAAAATGTATCAAAATCGCTTGATAAACCCGCAATAATAAATAATTATTTATATTAATTCAACAATCATAATGGTTATTGTTTGCCGATGCATCCAGATTGAATGATGGATTATTGATCAGTTATGATTTATCGCTGGTTGGATTCACAGCTTCCAGGCGTTTGTCATCATGAGGATGAAGTAGACGTCGCTGTCGATGGAGGCGCTGACGCCGCAGTAGTAGTTGAGGAACTCGTCCTTCGTCACCTGAGGACAGAAGACACACGTCAGTGATGACATCACATGACCAGGTGTGATCTGCTGCTGGTCCTCATCTCAATCCCACACATGTTCTAGCTGCAGTGTATAAAGTATTAATATATATACATTCATATACATATATGTGTGTGTGTGTGTGTGTGTATTAAACTTGATTTATTTTATTCTATTTTCACTCTTTCAACCATAGGTATTGATTTTTTATGTTTAATGCTAACCAACAATGATCATGTAGAGAGTGAACAAGTGAAGAGTGAACAAGTGAAAAGTGAAGAGTGAAGAGTGAACAAGTGAAGAGTGAACAAGTGAAGAGTGAACAAGTGAAAAGTGAAGAGTGAAGAGTGAAGAGTGAAGAGTGAACAAGTGAAAGATGAACAAGTGATGAATGAACAAGTGAAAGGTGAACAAGTGAAGAGTGAAACAAGTGAAAAGTGAACAAGTGAAGACTGAACAAGTGAAGAGTGAAAAGTGAACAAGTGAACAAGTGAACAAGTGAAGTGTGAACAAGTGAAGAGTGACCAAGTGAACAAGTGAAGTGTGAAGTGTGAACAAGTGAAGAGTGAACAAGTGAAAAGTGAAGAGTGAAGAGTGAAGAGTGAAGAGTGAACAAGTGAAAGATGAACAAGTGATGAATGAACAAGTGAAAGGTGAACAAGTGAAGAGTGAAACAAGTGAAAAGTGAACAAGTGAACAAGTGAAGACTGAACAAGTGAAGAGTGAAAAGTGAAAAGTGAACAAGTGAACAAGTGAAGTGTGAACAAGTGAAGTGTGAACAAGTGAAGAGTGACCAAGTGAACAAGTGAACAAGTGAACAAGTGAAGTATGAAGTGTGAACAAGTGAAGACTGAACAAGTGAACAAGTGAAGAGTGAAAAGTGAAAAGTGAAAAGTGAACAAGTGAAGTGTGAACAAGTGAAGTGTGAACAAGTGAAGAGTGACCAAGTGAACAAGTGAAGTGTGAAGTGTGAACAAGTGAAGACTGAACAAGTGAACAAGTGAAGTGTGAACAAGTGAAAAGTGAACCAGTGAAGCGTGAAGGTTAATGTCGATTGATAAATAGTTTGTAGAAAAGTGTAAGTGTTTGATTTAAAGTCCAGAGGAACGTTAAAGATGGAATCTGCCACCAGTCGATCTCACTCTGACGTTTGTACGTTGTATGATTCTTCTTCTCTGTCCAAATACAAAAAGAAATTATAGATTTTATAAGAGTTTTTCTTTTGTTTTAAAATAACAATCATACAACATACAACTTGTCCAGGTGAAACCATGAGGAAACATCCCTTAGAGCCCGTTTCTAACTCTGCCCTCGTCCCATCACCAGAGCGGTTTGTTTACCAGAGCGACGCTAACTCAGAGTTTCCAGGCATTTCTCATCATCACAATAAAGTAGACGTCTGTATCGATGGACGCACTCACACCAGAGTAATAACTGAAGAACTCCTCCAGCGTCACCTTCAGAGAGTGAGACCACATCAACACACACTTCTGTCATTCCAAGTTCAAACTGTAAACGAGAGGTTCACTGACCCTCAGGAAGTTCAAACACCTGAAAACAACAGTTCATTACTTTTCCATCTTTGTCGTACGGAGTGTCAAAGCTGTCCAGGAACGTCCTGAAGACTTGATCCTCCGTCCACTCTCCGTTCTGGTACTTGGGGTGGTACTTGGCGTTGTAGACCCCCCGCAGGTCCTCGACCGTGATCACACCGTCAGCCGTCTTGTCCAGTTTCCGAAACGCTTGCATGACCACCTCCTTCCTGGCCTTGGACATGGGGGGCTGCAGGCACCAGGTCATGGAGGTTAAGAGACGTGACAGAACGAACACGTGTAACATGTGCATGTGTGCATTTACCCTGAGAGTGATGAGGAACTCGTCGAAGTTGATGGACCCGCTCCCGTCACGGTCAAAGTGTTGGAACAGAGCCGCCGCCTCTTCTCTCTCCATCAGGATCCCGTAGTCGTTCAAACCCTTCAGGAACTCTTTGAAGTCCAGAGAGCGGTTTTGGTCATCGTCCATTATTTTAAAGGTTCTGACAAACATGTAAACACATGACACGTCACTCATCGTCTGAACAGACAGTCACTGAACCTCTTTATGTCGATCCCTGTCTTCATGTGCTCACCTTCCCAGTCCTTTGATCCCTGACGACCCTCGAGCGAGACACTGAAGCCGGAGTCTCTCCACCGGCTCCGAACACTCGGTGAGCTCACGTTTGACCTTCATCATCATCTCTCGGTCGTGTCTCGATGTCCCCGCCATCTGTGACATCACAAACAGGAAGTGTCACTGTAAATCATTTATATTAAAAACTTTTTCTGAAGGTAAACAGTTATATAAACTGACTGTTCTAAAGACAATCAGTGAGTGTATATAAAGACGATCCACAAATCAGATCTGTGGTATCGAGGCCCCGCCCACACACAAGCTCTCCACATATCAGTCAGTCTCAGATGATTTTATCTCGACAAATAACTTATTAAAGCGATCATAAATTGTGTGCTTCACTTCTCAAGAGCGGAGGATGCTGCAACTTCAGAATTTTCGTCGGGATTAATAAAGTATCCATCTATCTATCTATCTATCTATCTTGTTTAGATCTATGAGACAATTTGTGATTTTTAAATATGGGCTATATAAATAAAATGTGATTTATTGGCTCGAAGGAGCCGTCATGTCGTCCATCTTCATTCAGTGTGATCAGGTGAGTTTTACACCTTGTCTGTCAGAATGACGCAGTGTTTAAATATAAATATATAACTCCCTCACTGACGTCACTTCCTGTCTGAACACATCATTTCCCAGACTCTTGATCATTATGAATCAGAAACATATGAATCTTACCTTCGATCCTCGGAAACAAAGGTTTTTATGATCAGCTGCTCTTCCCCAAACGAACCCTGGTTACCATGGAGACCCGCACCTCTCTGGTCTGATTGACGCAGGGCTAATCACGTGACAGAGGCGGACCATGAGCTTCTTCATCGTAAACCGGAAGCGGTCCCACCCATAGATTGTCCCACCTGTATATTCCCCCCATCTACATCCGGGGATTCTCTTGACAGGACTCTTGCTCAGCCTTCACAGTTCAAAGCTTTTATTATGAAAACACTGTTCTCGTGAGAAACTAGAATTAAAGTCTCCCTGGTGTTTACAATAGACCTTTCATATAGAGACGAGTCCTTTTGACTGTAGTCAAGATATTTCCTGGATAATGAGGAAAAATGTATGATCACATACGGGTTCCGGCCAGACTTTCATTTATTCTCGACTTTTATTTTGAAAGAGTTCAGCGTGAAAACGTTGTGACGTCACTTTAACGTCCAGAACCTGGGCTCTGCAGAATCTCATGGTTAAAACCTTCACTGGTTTTAAATACTTCCCAGAAGACATCACTTTAGGTTTAATGAAGCAGCTCAATGATCACGTTCACATGCTAAGAACTTTAATGTCATTTTGAATGTTTATGTTATCAATATTTAAATGTTGATGTTTATGTTTATTCTGCATCTTATGTCAAATTGCCACAATAGTAATAATACATCTTGACTCACATGACAAAAATTAAGAACATGCATTTCCTAAGAGGACCATGTGACCACGCTGCAGGGAAGATGTGACGTTCACCTACTGCTCATTGTCCATTGAATAAACTTTATAAACTGTCAAGTTATTTGTCTTCCCTGTGGACTTGGTGAATCCCAAAATTATAGATAAAGCTTTTTCAAAAAGTGTCAGGAATTGAAAACAAAAATATGAGACCAAATTAGAGTACTTGAGCTGTTGGTGAACAAAGTCCACACATTGTGACACGGTGAGTAAAACGATGAAATCAGCACTCAAGGGATTAAATATGACTACACAGTTTAACTTTATTGTTTATATATATGTATATCTATTATATATATATATATTTAACTTTCTTTTAACTTGATGTTTAGAATAATAATAATGCTGCACTCTAACAGTGATGATTACACTCGACCCAACGCTTCCCACTTTTATCACATAATTAGTGTTTGGGAGAAAAGTGAAGTGCTCACAGGAAAAGAAGCAATGACCCAGTGAAGAGACTTTCAGACCTCAGGTGACCAGCTGGGTCAGGGTCAAGGTCAAGTCAGGGTTAAACCTTTCTTAGGTCGGGACAAATTAGAGGAGCCTTCAACATAGACCCCTCCCACTCCTCACATCTGTGATACCTCAGTAATTTTCTACATGATCTCCACAAAGTCACACACCTGTGTGTTTAGTCATGTGTTTGTTTGTGTCTTCTCGGGTGATTCATTCCATCACAGGAGCATTCCTTTACGCTCCTGTGGGAACAACTCATTCGTATGTTTCTGGGAGAGGCAGTGGTCTAGTGGCAGAACCTTGGACTATGGGCAGAGAAGGTCTCTGGTTCGTCTCTGGTTTGACTCCACGGAGAGACAACAAAAGACGAACCTGGATTGATCTGTTCAATAATCCAAGAGTCTCCCTACCCTGTCTAGTGCCCCTGAGCAAGGCACCTTACTCCCCCAACATCTGCTCCCCGAGCGCCGTACATGGTCGCTCACTGCTCTGTGTGTCCTGCACCAGATGGGTCAAAAGCAGAGGTTACATTTACCTACCATTGCATGAGTGTGTTGTGCATGTCTGTGCATGTGTTTGGTATAAATAAACATATCTTAATTATGTTGCATTATTTTCAGTTAATAATGTTTATTTTGCTCTGGAAAGTTTAGACTGAGCTGCCGCCACAATAAGAGCCATTTGAATTTGTGATTGAATTGATGAGGAAAGGAGCTTCACAACGCAGTGTCACCTGGGCAGAAACATGTAAATGAAGAAATTAACAGAACTGCTGCTTTACTCTCACAACTCGTAATAAACGTATTTGATTTAACAGCTTCATGAGTGGAAATATTCTAAACATACAAATAGGTCAATGTAAATGTGTTAATATACTGGCATGTGTTAAAATATGTAATGTTCTTTTTGATTGTATTCTGAAACGTTAGCTGCTATATCAGAAAGCGTTGCTTTTACAGTGTCTCTTTGTAGACGTGTTCTCTCTGTTACTAACTACATTCCTCTTTATTCATCAGTGAAGACACCAGGGGGCGCTGGAGTGGCGCCTAAAGATTTCAAAATACATGTTTATTGTTCACAACACACCCATCTGGTAGTTCTGTACAGTCTGAGCTCTCAGGTCCCCTTTAGGGGGGGATCGTTAAGTATATTACAAACTTATAGGCAAAACGATCATGTTCTCGACAGTCACGTGTCAACGTACGTTAAAATCAAGAAGAACTCTGTCCCTACTGAGCTAATATTATTTAATAAGATTAATATTATGTATTAATAATAGTCATGGAAATAAGATCAGAATGTTGTTTTTCTGCAGGTGACACGATTCTATAAAACGACTGTAAACCAGGACACGTGTTCACATGTCAAGTCAGGAGCTGGTTTCTACACGGTTTCATGACATCACAGTTTCATCACTACGGTGTCACGATGAGGTCACTTCTCAGTCACATGAGCAGAGTAAAGATTAAACCACACTTTATTATTAACGCAGACTTTACTCATGTCTTGCATTTAATGACATTAGTTCTGTCGTCAAGGCAACATGTAGAGCAACACACATTGTATAGTGGGGTCTGATGGGAGCTGTGGGCGGGGCTTCTGTGGGCGGGGCTTCAGTCTCACAGTTTAGCCTTGGCCATGCGGCCCATCAGTTTCTCCAGTTTGAGGGCCAGCGACATGTCTCCTTTGATCCGCAGCTTCCCGGACATGAAAGCCATCGTGGGCTTCAGCTTCCCTGAAACAACACAGCTGTTACCATGGAGACAGAACTATCACACTGGTATTACATCATCACCGTGGCGATGGCTCACCTGCGAACATCTTGCTGAAGTCTGTGGAGTCCATCGTCATGATGACATCGGCCTTGACGGCTGGCTGGCCCCGCCCCACGCCGCCAGAGCCACTTTTCAAGTCCAGAAACCAGACGCCCACGTGCTCTCCTTATATGGACATGAACACATGACATCACCGACACGCCCACAGGGTGTGGTTAGGTGGAGAAAACAGACTGGTGTTGTTACCTGACAGGTCGAACTGATAAATGCCCTGGGTGGACTTGACCAAGTCGTCGTTGATGACTCCTTTGATGACATCAAACGTGCTTTCTATTGGTCCACTGGACGGAGGCGGGGTCGAAGACGAGGACTTGAAGGCTGGGGTCGCCCCTAGCAGCCAGGAGAAAGACTCAGATGATATCATATCAATCTTAATCAATAATTAAACTTGTAATTTATCACTGGAGCTTTACCATGTTGCTCCATCTGTTGGGCCAGCACCTCTGGTGCTTCGTCCAGGAAGAAGTCTGGCAGCAGAGGGTGACCTGTCGACCAATCAGAAACCACCATGAGTACCACAACACAGCGTGAGGGAATGCTCGGCCGTAATGACCTCTGCTGGGTTATGTTACGTGAGCGACGATGTGTCATCAGGCAGAAGACAAGCTAGACAGCTCTGATGTGATGAGAATAGACACTGTGGTCTGTGTGTTCGCTCAGGGACGTCCTCCAGGACAAGACAGCCAGGGGACGGCTTCCCTGGAGGACGACACTGGACTCCTTCAACCTTCATCAGGCCTCACAGCTCACCTGGTTGGACTGCGTACTGCTCAAAGTCTTTGATGCCGTGCTCTCTCAGGATGTCCTCGTCCACCACGAAGCGGCCTGTGTAGTCCTTTGGTTGGGTCAGGATTGCGTAAGCGGCATCTGCCATGATGTCCGATGTGCGACACTGTTTTCCAACTTCCTCCCCACCCAACATGTCCATGGCTGCAGTCTGGATCGCTGTGGCAACAACACACAGGTTAAAGCAGGGTTAGCATGCTAGCTTATTATGAGACTATATGAGGGTTGTGTTAGCATGCTAACAGACACTCACCTGTTTTGGGCCAGAGGGCGTTGACGGCAATTTGACCTCTGAATTCTTCGGCCATTCCCAGGACGCACATGGACATACCGTACTTTGCCATCGTGTACGCTGGAAAAAGAAACAAAACAAAACACAGAACCAGCTGTTAATGCACAGGTGTGTGACAGGCCAGCTGCTCAGTGGGCTGTTATGGTTACCTGTGTGGTTCTTGAACCACACTGGGTTGAGGTTGAGCGGCGGTGACAGGTTCAGGATGTGAGGGCTGCGACTCTTCAGCAAGTGAGGGATGACCAGCTTAGATCTGAAACATACGGAAGCTCACTGACTTGTTGACTAATGCTCGTTAAGAGCACGTCGTTAACGGCGGATTCAGATTCTGTGCGTGTTCAGTTACATACGTCATGTATGTTCCTCTCATGTTGACTCCCAGCATCAGATCCACCTTCTTCATTGGCGTCTCCAGGGTTCCCGTCAGATTGATGGCGCTGGCGTTGTTCACCAGGATGTCGATACCTGCCAATCAAACACAGGCACTGTGATGATGTCGCTGCAGTGACGTCACCACCGTGATGATGTCACACCTGAGAGTGTAAAGTCCAGTACCTCCAAACATTTCCACGGCTTTCTGAACAGCGTCTCCCACCTGCTTCTCATCACGGATGTCCACTATACAGGGCAACGCTTTCCCCCCCGCCGCCTCCACTACACACGCACACAAACACACACACAGGTAAATGACACATGATGGAGGTCAAAGGTTATAGCTACTCGAGTGTGGGTCTTATTATACAGTTTATCTTTCCTCTAATTCTTTAAAACTAATTTTTTTTAGAACATATTAATAATGAGCTGCTCGAGTTAGCATGCTAGCTCCTCACCCTCCTGAGCAGCTGTGTAGATGGTCCCTGGGAGTTTGGGGTGGGGCTCGGCGGTCTTGGCGGCAATAACGATGTTGGCTCCATCTCTGGCAGCTTTCAGCGCGATGGCTTTACCGATGCCTCGACTCGCTCCAGTGATGAAGAGCGTGCAGCCGGCTAACTTCCTGAAACACACCAAAATAAAACAAACGTTTACACAGCTGTGCTCAGCTAGGCTAACTCCAACTCGAATTATATAACTAATGACTCAAAGCACAAAACATAAACTTAAATTTTACATAAGAGCAGAACTGCCTGATCGATTAACCAATACATTTCAACTTCCTTAAGTCTGTTTTCTGTCACAGTGACTGAGCATTTGTAGTTTAAGACCTGAAAGCTGCCCCTGCTGCTCTACAGACTCCACCCCTGCTGCTCTACAGACTCCACCCCTGCTGCTCTACAGGCTCCACCCCTGGAATGTTCCCAACATGCTCCTCTTTGAACCAGTTGGACCTGACAACCTGCTGCTGCTGCTTCACAGGACAAACACTCACTAAAGGAAATGAATGTGTGAATTCAGTTAGTAAAGATGATGAACATGAAGTAATCAGGTCTGAGCTGATATATGATCACATTCAAATTATTATGTGATGTAAAAATCCCCATTTCACCAGTTTCAGGTGTTTGTATTCAGGAATAAAACGTCTATAACATTAACTTCACACTCTCATCACATGAAACCTGGATGTTATATTAACACAGAAATATTGTGTGTGTGAGTAAAGCTGGTTTATTCTTTATTGTAAAGTTTACACTTCAGTGTAAATATCAGAGCTGCTGCAACACAACCTTTGAAAGACTCGTTTAGAGATCAGAACGAGTGCATCACTGTTCACTCCATCATGTATTATTACATATAAACATATGAATGCAGTCAGTTATGAATGTGCAGCACGACGAGACGCATGAAGAGAAGTTTTGACAGAACTGCTCTGAGGTCAGAACGCAGAGCTGAGTTCAGATAAACCTCGACCTCTCAGCTGCTTCCTGTTCGCTTCACGAGGCTTCACTCACCCTGTGTTCTGCAGCATCGTCGAAGGTTCCGGAGGAGAATCTGAAGTTCTCGCTGCCTGTGAATAAAGACCCTGAACACGTCTTCTTCACCTTTCACCCACTGAAACAACCGGAAGACAGCTCTGTCCCGGCTTCCGGTCCGCACACAAAGCTCCCCTCGGATCCACCAGATGACAACAAGAGTGGACTCGATATAGAATCTGTGTGATTGTTATAATGATTGAGTAATAAAGGATGAATTCATTTATATAGTGTAAATAGAGACGTTGTATAAGGATATATAACCATATAAATAATATTGTATATAAATATATGTATATAAGTGTGGAGACTAAAGGTATCTATTCAATACATAATGAATTATAGTAATAAAATGTTATAACAAATATACACGAGAGAAGATAAATACTTCATATACAGTATGTGTATAAAAGCTTAAATGACATTTCTAAACATAAAAGTGTCTCTATATGGCCAGTTTATTAGACATAATTTAATGTTATAGATTCAAAACCGTACAGGCACATGATACAGTGTAAATATAATATTCACATCATCAGCTGCAACATCAGAAGCTGATGATGTCACATGTTTATCAGTAATAATAATAATCCAGTTTAAATCATGATTTAATAATGAGAACTTTTACTTACATACTCATTTTAAAAACAACTTTGTGTTTTCATTTTTATAGATTTGAATCATGTTTAAATGTGTTACTATGATTACATTATTATAATTATATGAGAACAGCTTTTATTTAAAAAATTTATTCAAAATCAATAGATTAAATAAACAAGAGATTAAAAACGACCACGTGATTCATCCAGACGTCTGAAACCATTAATCGATTATCGGGATTATTATCGATCGCTGTGATCTGAGGTGTGTCCACGAGCCGCCATGTTCTCCGGTGACGTCATCAAACGGGAAGTGAGCTCCCTGTTGTTGTGCTGTCTGCGGAGAGGGAAGCTCGCGCTCTACGACTACTCTTCCTCCTCTTCGTCACCTTCCTCCTCGCGGACCATGGACGGGTGAGCGTGGGGCACGTCCCGCATCTTCTCCCGCACGTCCTCCGGTTCTTCTTCTTCTTCCCTCGCGTTTCCTTGGTGATCGGACCGCACCTGCGCGAGCCTGCGGCGCCAACCCTCGCGCTCGTTTGTTGTTGTTGACTTGTTTACCGAGGCATTTCCCGCCACAGAGCCGCCCCGGTTTCCCGTTCCCCTCGCCGTCTGTGTCCCTCGGTTCGCTTTTCTGTTTTTGTTTTGGTGTCACGAGCGAAAAGGCGACGGTTGAAATCCCGCGATAGCTGCGTGTTCTCGTGCAGACCAGAGTGCGGAAGAAGCGACGCGATGTTTCTGGTCCTTTGAACTTGTTCGTGTTTTATCTTGAGACATCGAGTCGAGTAATCGAACATTAATCAAAGATCAAAGAACAAACACCGGGCGGCCATTTTTATTTTTCATTGATACATTCCTCTGAAACTTATTTGACTTAATTTATTCAGTTTGAACGAATGAAAATATACAACAAACGGAATGATTATATGACTCGTTGATTGTGTCAAGCAATTGATCAATAAAATTATTTTCTTATTGATCAATAATGAAGAGAAGAGGTGGAACAAGACAAATAAATATTGGGCTAAATAAGTCTATGATACATTTATTTCTATTTTATTACTAAAAGTGAACATCATTTTTGCAGGAGACGTGAACCTTGTGTGTCAGCTGCTCTGCGAACATGAGCACTGACGACCTGTCCGCAGGTAAGACCTCTCTCTCTCTCTCTCTCTCTCTCTCTCTCTCTCTCTCTCTCTCGCTCTGCCTGAATCACCACTGACAGTTGAATGTCTGTTGACCTGCCTGTTTGTGTCCGTCACAGTGGATGGCTCTGATAGGCCGTGTGTTTCTGAGCGAGCTCAGTCTGTCCCGTCTCGGGTCCTTCACCTGCGCCATCTTCCTGTTGACATCTCTGAACAGGAAGTGCTCGCTCTGGCGCTTCCCTTTGGCAGAGTTAGTAAACTGATCACACTGAGGACAAAGAACCAGGTGAGTGACAACACGCTGGTGGAGTTTTACAGCGTGTGACCAACAGGGGGGGTTTTAACTACATACAAGTGAAGTGGTCATCATGATCGACATTTTGTTTCCAGGCATTTTTAGAGATGGCGTCAGAGGAAGCTGCTGTTACTATGGTGAACTACTACACCTCAGCCACGCCCACAGTCAGGAACCAGCCAATCTTCATTCAGTACTCCAACCATCGCGAGCTCAAGACCGACAATCTGACGAATCACGTGAGGAGCAGTGGCTCCGGCCACACCCACCTCGACACAGCATTCATTATTTAAAAAAACATAAATGAACAATCAATGTTTTCGACAAATAATGTTTACTAAACAGAAGGATTCAAAACAACAAAAAAGAAGTATATCAACATGTTTCATTATTATTATTTATAAACATTTATTACAAATCAAACATACGGTTTCCATGGTGACGTGTTTGTTTTAAATAAAAAGGTGTTTCGTTTACATTTGTTGTTGAATATTGTGTTTGTTGACAGCGAGCTCAGGCAGCACTGCAGGCCATCAATGCAGCCGCAGTGCATTCTGGGAACATGGTAGCAGGAGTGGAGGGGCGGGGCTTAGTCCCCGGTCAGAGTCCCGTCCTGAGGCTCATCGTAGAGAACTTATTTTACCCGGTGACACTGGAGGTTCTGCAGCAGGTTGTTAATTTCTGTTTCTCATACTGTGACATGTTGGTTTGTGTTGTTGTTTTTTGTGTTTTAATTTGTGTGTGTTTGTGTTTTCAGATCTTCAGTAAGTTCGGTTCTGTGTTGAAAATCATCACGTTCACCAGAAACAATCAGTTTCAGGCTCTGCTGCAGTTTAGTGATGCTGTGCACGCTCAGCACGCAAAAGCTGTGAGTCACGTGCACACACACACACAAACACACACATATAAATACTAAGTTGAAATTAGTTCCCACCATGTATCAATGAAAAGAAACTGATAAATTCCACCAGTCCAAGTCAGTGTTTGCAGCTGGTTCAATCAGACGGCTGCTCTCTGTCTTTCAGTCTCTGGACGGTCAGAACATCTACAACAGCTGCTGCACGCTGAGGATCGACTTTTCCAAACTGAGCGCGCTCAACGTCAAGTACAACAACGACAAGAGCCGAGACTTCACCAGAGCCGATCTGCCGACGGGCGAGCTGGAGCCCACTGCTGCGTTCGGTGAGACCGGCTAATGATGCTTCTGCTAACTGAATACAAACACAGAAGGTTTTAACTTGTTGTTCTTCAGAAGAATAGACGTGTGTGTGTGTGTGTGTGTGTGTGTGTGTGTGTGTGTGTGTGTGTGTTACAGGTGTAGCTCTCCCTCATTATGGAGCAGCAGCTTTCCCACCTACCTTCCACCAGCACACAGGTGAGACACGTCTGTTGTAATGTACATGTATGATAAGATTTGGGTGGCTCTAAATGTACATGGGCGTGTCTTAATGTACCTGGGCGGGTCCTATTGTACCTGGGCGGGTCTTAATGTACCTGGGCGGGTCTTAATGTACCGTCTTCATTTGCTGTGCTGAGATTTTAAATCAAGTCTTTGGATGTCCTCAGGTTTGTCGATGTCAGGCATCCCCGGCTCGATGGTGTCTCCGCCTCGTCTGTCCTTGCATGTAGCGCCTCCTGCTATCCACTCGGTGCTGCTGGTGTCTAACCTGAACCCAGAGGTCAGAGGTCACATTGTCTCTCAACAGTTGACCAATCAGAGCGCTTCACTCACAGCTAACCTTACTGAATCTGTTTGTCTCTGCAGAGCGTTTCTCCACACTGCCTCTTCATCCTGTTTGGTGAGAAGTTAATTTTAAAGTTGCGTTAGCGTCTGGTTTTATTGACGCTGAAATAAAATGTTGTTGTGTGATGTCATCATGATGTTAAATCAGCTGTGTTGTGTGTGTGTTTTCAGGTGTTTACGGGGACGTTCAGAGAGTGAAGATCCTCTTTAATAAGAAGGAAAATGCTCTGGTTCAGATGAGCGATGGCACTCAGGCTCAACTGGGTCTGAAACATATTTATTTTCATTAATTCAAAATGATTTATTCTCATGAAAACATGAAAGTAAATGTTTTTTGTCCCTTTTGTCCGATAGCAATGAGTCACCTTAACGGCCAGCGGCTCCATGGTAATGTGATTCGGGTGACGTTGTCCAAACACCCTGTAGTGCAGCTGCCTCGGGGGGGGGCGGGGCAGGAGGAGCAGACGCTGACCCGGGACTTCGCAGGCTCCGCACTCCACCGCTTCAAAAAACCAGGATCCAAAAACTTTAACAACATTTTCCCTCCGTCAGCGACGCTGCACCTCTCCAACATCCCGTGAGTTTCACCCACATGATCTGTAACATGTGATCTTATGTTGGACAGCAGGTGTTCTGTAAGACCTGGAAATCAGAATCTGACATTAAAAACGAGTTTGGCGTAGTGAAACTGATTTGATGAAGTCACAGACGTATTTCAAATGCAGCACAGCCAATCAGAATCAAATACCGGAACAATCTTGTCCTCATCCTTTGTGTCTTTGTCTTTGTCTCTCAGCTCCTCGGTCAGTGAAGACGTGTTGAAGGATTTATTTTCCTCCAGCGGATTCACCGTCAAAGCCTTCAAGTTTTTCCAGTTAGTATTAACAACAATAACCAGTTAAAGGTCAAAGGTTACAGAGAAAATGAGTAGTTTGTTCATTAAGAGAATCGCTGAAGTCAACTTTTTTGATCATGTGTAATGATGTCACTTCCTCTGATGACACAGGAAAGACAGGAAGATGGCTCTGATGCAGTTGGCGTCGGTGGAGGAGGCCATCGAAGCTCTGATCGCTCTGCACGACCATCAGCTGGACCACAACCAGCACCTCCGGGTCTCCTTCTCCAAGTCCACCATCTGACCTTTGACCCCTGGGCCCCGACAGATACATGTGAAGTGGCCCCTGGTCTGTCGACAGTGTTCAGCATCAGGTGTAGTCAGCTCATAGCCTGTTAGCCTCCTATTTAGCTATCACAGCTTTTAGCTTGTTAGCTTTGAGTTAAGCTACGTGTTAGCTACTATTTGATTGTAACTTTCACAACGAAAGTAAAAGCAGAAGAACCATAAGTCTTCTGCTGCGCTCCATGAAACCGACTGAGTCTGAGTCGTGTTAATTAAGAAGTTTGAATCTTTGACGCGCTGTAAATCCCCAGCACCGACCTAAAGCGTAAAATTATGAAAGATACATGGGGTATTTTTATCAGGAAAATTACAGTTAATCATTACTTACAAATCTTTCAGCCCTTCTGCAGCTACTAGCATAAATGCTCAGTCACGTGGAGGCTGAAGTTCAAGGCTAACATGCCATTATTTTATATTGCAGCCAATGGGTTGATAGCATGTTAGCATCAGTGCTGAAGTCATCAAGGCCCCTTGTGACATCACATCCTCTTAGGATAAACCCGTCATCTGACCTTTGGCTTTTGGAGCTGACTAACGAATCAGACTGTAGGATTCTGATTGGTCTGTGGGGACCAACGGTTGAACCCAGACACACCAACCATCTGTGCCGACACTTGATGTCACAACAATGGGTAGTTTCCATGTCGTGGTTACAGAGCACATTCCTGAACAACCTGTGTAGCAACGCACGGTGTGTATGTGGAGTCACCAAGGAGCTGTTGTAAGTTAAACTTTTTGTTAAATGAACGTGATGCGGAAAAGAAAATCAGGAAAACATTTTTTAAAGTTAAAAAGAAAAATTTCAAAGTAAAAGCCCAAAGTAATGGAGCATTTGTAGTTAATTTATATTTGAATGACTCGGCATGATCGATAATTATTATTAACCTGTTGCGACGGAACTTATTTATTCAGTTGGGTTTTTTATTTTCATTCTGTTTTTCATTTTACTGTGAACATTTAAAATCGTGTTTCAGAACAAACAGTGATGTGTCTGTTTGGTTACCATGACGACGGTTATTATTTTATTGTCTTAGTTTAGTTTGCTGCGATCTCTTTGATCTTTCTTCTGTGCCTTAATTTTCTCAATTCCTTCTTTGTACGTCATGTTCCTGTTTTTTCCTTAGATATTTTCATAATGTAGTTAAAATATTTTTCGTTTTATTGTTGTTTTTATTTTGGTGAGATGTTGGTGTTAATTTTGAATGTGTTTGTACTGAATTAGATGATGATTCGTGGCCCCGCCCATCTGTCACACCTGCGTTTCTGTGTTTGTGTGTGCGTGTGTGTGTGTGTCAGACTAACCCGTGATTGGTTAATCCTCAAATGTCATACTCGATATAAATATATTTAATTTAAATTACGATCTTTTTAAATCATGTTATCTCATTGTTTCACAAACAAACGTTTTCTTAAAACAGGAAACAAGCCAGATAAAACAGGAAGCTGCCAATTTCCAGTTTGCCTTCTGACCTCTGACCTTCCCTTTGATTGGTTAAAAGTCATGGAAGTCTTTTTCATATCAGTGTTTCACATGTAACAAAAAAGGCTAAAAATTCAATTTAAATGTTTTTATTTTTCATATTTTTATTTCATTTAATGGTTTTAAGACAAAAAAATCTGTGTTTCTTTGTTTGAAACTATTCGTTTTAGTTTTGTAACATTTTAAAATGACGAAGTCTTGAATCAGGTGGGGGGCGGGGTCAAACCAAGCCAAAGTTTGTGTGCCTTTTAATTGGACCAACACGTTTTCTCATTACGACTCATTGTCACTTCCTGTTTAAATGGCGTCCCAATGTTTTTTTTAAGTCTTTACTCATCACTTTATTTTTTGAATATATTTTATATGTTACAAGTTACAAAGCTTGAATCCCATGAAAGTTTTTATTTTATTTTAAATATGTTCATAACTGTGACATAATTTCCTCATTGAATTAAACACTAATGTAAATGTCCCGCCCACCCATGCGTCAATCAGGCCAAACCCAAGGAAGCAGTTCAAACGAGTCACATGTTACAACACGTCGTTTCGTGGCACACGCAACATACCTGTCACAAGGAGGAGCTTCAATTACATGATGTAGTTTGTATGTTACTCTATTACTCACTTAAATACTTGTAACTATGTAGATACACGGGAACATGAAATACTCTAACATTACAGTTAATTTTTAAACACACATTTGTCCAATGTCTGTTTCTTACACGTGTACTTGTATGTAATTTAAACCTTAATACATTAGACATGAATACTTGTATTTGATTTACTTCATCAATTTCACACTACCCATCTAGTTAGATTGAAACCATGTTACTTTTGTTAAGAAACTGACAAGAACAAGAAGAACATGTATGTTTATGTTGCGCATGTTTACTGCATGTTACATGCTTGCAACACGTTACATGAGAAGCAGGTACTGTCACTTGTAACATGAAAACATAAAAACACCTTTCAGAATAAGATTGTTTGGTTTCTGTTATTTTCAACTTCAGGCCTATTCATGATTTTACTTTGAAGGTCACTTTTATTTCTGCTTTCTTTACAAACTTTTATACTGAATGTATCATTTGTTTTCTAATGTTGAAGAATGTAAAGTACTTGTGGTGCATTGTGGGAGGAGGTACGGTTATTATTATACGAAATATTTTTAATATTGAACCAGTGCATGAGGGTTGGGGTGTTATCTGTGCTCGACTCGAAAAAAAATTATGTTGAATTTTTATTTATTCTGAAAGTGACAGGAAGTTGTAGCATGAATCACTGAATAAATACATCTGAAAACCAGTGGCTCCGCCTACTGTCTGTTCTCACAGCCAATCATAAAGCAGGACTACAAGCATATGTCTTAAGTTCATCTTTGAAAGGATAAAACTTTATTGTTCCGGACTTCACACGATCGGTCAGTTCAGACGACAGCAGGTCAATCATAAAAAAACAACAAACAAATAACTCAACTTCCTTCTGCACGACGGCGTCTCGGGTTCGTCCGACTCATCGAAGTCATCAACCAAACCCCCTGTGGCTAAGCTAACAGTAAAGCAATGCTGCTGCGATTGTCCACACACACACACACACACACACACAGTGTTCGACTCCAACGCAAATATTCAGAAATGTGATTTTCTTTCGTGAAATGTTACGACCATGAAACAGGAAAGAAACTTGTTTAGTGCTAGCATCTCTTTTCTGATTGGCTGCTTTGTTTATTGAGATAATTCAAATATGTTTTCCCTACGTCATGTGCGACAGAAACTTCACACACGAAAAAAGATGCAGCTTCGCTTGGTGACCAGACTGATAACTCATTTAAATTTTGTTTAAACTATTTTATATTAACAAAAAACAGACGTCACAGTTATGACTTATTGATGAAGTTTGCAACATAAGGACGAAACAAAGACATTTCTCTAATGATCACCCAAAAAAATGTTTTTCGGATCAGACTTTTGTTTCGACATTTTGTATACAAATTGTATGTCTGAATTCGTACGTAAATTATTTTTCCTTTTTAGACAATCTCAACGATTCAAAGATCAGATTGTTGTTTCGCGCCTCATCAGTTGATTCTATTCACGTTTGTTGTATAAATAAGTGGTTCTCATCTCGACGCTTCTTGTTTGTGTTGGATCAACACCTGAAGACCCGAGAAGAGAAGAACCTCCACAAAGTCCAGATCAGAAACGAGAAAAAAAAAAGCTTTGAATGTTTCTGCCACTTCAGACTTTGAGCTTCATTTTTCTTTTTTTATCCAAAGAATCATTAAATGTTAAGTTTTTTTAAATAAATTTTAAAAAGTGTCAATTTTCAATTGGTACAAATACCAGCTGTAAAATAAGAACCTGCAACCTGCTGCACACGAATTACAACATTTAGAATTAATAACCAGTTTCATTTTAATTTGAAAATCATCCGTTTTTGTAATGGTTGAATTTCAAAGTAAAATATTTTAATACTATAAATTCAGTTTCAGTCACAACCTTGCTCTTCATTTTTTTTGTGGGCCGTTATTTGCTTCCATAAAAAAACTTCACGAAACACGAAAATTGAAGCAAAGAAAAATCAACCAATGAGAAGAGGAGTTTTTAACCCCGCCCAGTTGGCGGATTTCTTTTTCTTCATCTCGTCCAATCACAGATTAGACGATTCAGTGCGATGCGTCACTCCCTCTCACTTTATATTGTTTTTCTTTCTTCCTTCCTGTGCTCTCATTGGCTCGTTCTGGCATCATTTAGTTTTAGCACCAAAGGAACATAAATAGTTAAAAACACACACGTTCCATAAAAAACAAAAAAACAGAATCAGTCTTTGAGGAGGACGAGGCTGAGGGCTCAGCCGGTCGCCATGGCAACTACACATCGAGGATCTCCTCTGCGGTGCCGCCACAGCGGAGCCGGTACCGACCGGTTCTCCAGCTGATAGTCGGGTCCCATAGAGCCGACAGGAAGATCTGCACCGCCATCGTCTCTCTGATGAACCACGCCACGGCAAAGTCCAGCTTCGAGAAGCAGAGAGCGCCGCCCTGCAGGATGTGTGAAGAGTGACAATTAAACTTGCGACATAAAAACGTTTTTACATTTTCATTTAATTTCTTACATTTGTTACTTTGTTTAAAAAAATTAGGTAAGTCTTGAACTATATAAAATATAACGTTATGTTTATGAATGTACATGTATTGATTGGGTAATAATTAGAAACTAACTTACGATCTACTAACTAATAATCTTCCTAAATTAGAAGCACATCATGTTAATACCTGAACTCCAGTGAGTTGAATGTAGTCACAGATGAACCAGGCCAAACAGTGACACATGAAGAACGCCATCATGTCCCACCTACAATATTCAACAACGCACATGTTACAAACACACACACACACACACCATCAATAATAAAAAAAACTGAATAAAAACCACAGATTTATAAATATCCAACACCAAAACAGTGTCTACATAGGATGCTGTCTGATTGGCTGCGTACCTGAACACGTAATGAGCCGCCCAGCCAATAATGAGGCTGGCCAGGAAGCACTCGGAGATGGGCTCCAACACAGTGCCAGGAAGCATGTTGATCCTCAGCTTGGTCCATCTGAACACCACAAAATAAAAACATTATTTTACGATTAATGTTTTCATATATGAGGCCGATTTAAAAATATAAACGATTGTATATATGAATGATGAGTTGTAAGGTCACCTGATCATACGGGACTGAAACTGGCCAATGGAATAAGAGCCTGAGTTCTGCATCGCCACCTGCGTCGCCATGGAGAACTTCCAGCCTCTAGAGAAGCGAAGGGCATGAAATCATTAGATGAACTTACAATACAAAAATGTGTAACAGATGCTAATGCTATTATGTTAACCTGTCTGCGATGGCCTTAGCCATGAAGTAATCTTCAGCGATGTACTGAGCGAAAGAGACCAGACCGCCGGCCTGATCCAACACGTCCTTCCTCATGAGACACGACATCCCGGTCACGCACTTTATCCCCGTCACATTCGCCGAGATGTAGGATCGAGGATGAGACGTCCCGAAATACACCTGGAGAACCATTAGCATCTCTTAGCATCAAAACAGCCACAGAAACCATTTACTGTCAACACATGCGCCAAAACGAAAAGAAACTGGGTTAACAGAAGCTGCTGTTCAGCAACACGCTGAGCATGTGACATCGGTAGGAGACGGTTACGTGTGAGATCAAGTGTCAAACCGCTGATTAATGATCTTAAAAAACAAAAGCATGTAAGACATAATCAACACGTGACAGAAATGTAGCCTATACAATGATGTGATAGCTACAAGATACTGAAGTCATAGTAGCTTCAAAAGCTAATGCTAAATCATAGAGTTAAACAAAACATGAGCATGTGGTTGAGATCGTGTGAGCAGCAGCTGAGTGAGCACACCGTTAGCCGGTTAGCCGTACCTGCTCCAGTGTGGCAGCGAAGCCTTGCCGGTCGGCAACATAAGGCAACCCGTGGACCAGCCCCACCTTCTCTGTCATCTGATTGGTCAGATCTGTCAGGCTGTCAGGTTTCACTGCCGCACACAGAATCACACATTGGCATTAGCTAGCATTGTGACCAGTTAGGGTGAAGTAACGTGGAGAGGGCGTGGGCGCTGACCTCTGATGCCGCTGTCACAGATCCACACCAGCCCGTATTTGGCTCCTTCGTAACCTGGCATCAGGTTGTTGATCTTTGGGTTGATTCCTACTTTCTTCCCCCCTGAGAACCAAACACGCCCACATGCTAACGTCAGATGCTAACAACTAAAGACACTAAATAAAAGAAGATCCGATGGAGAGCAACTATGACAACGCAGCAACAAACTGTTCTCACCAATGAATAAACGAGCGTCGACATTCGGATACTTTCCCAGAAGCTTCTTACAGACCTCGACCGCGGGGTCGTCCTGGTCCTGGACGCAGAGCAAGATCTCGTACTGCGAACAAAAACAGAAAATCACGTTAGACGAGCCCGGGAAGTCCTGTCCGATGTTAGTGGGTTATGAGTCAGTCAGTAGTTCATTTATTACATGTTAATGGTTGTTTGTCATTGGTTAGTCATTTGTTGACGGTGATTATGATGACAGGGTGGTTATTTATTAGTTTGTCATTAGTGAGGTGATTATGGTAATTGGACGGTTAGTAATAAGTTATGTATTGGTTAGTTATTAGAGGGACTTATGGTGATGAGTTGTGAGGTTGATAGACGTCCAGAGTAGAGAACATGTCCCGTTTGGAGAGGAGGTCGTCAGTTAGTTATTAAAGGTGGTGGTGGTGGTGGGGGGAGGGGGGGTCACCTTGGGGTAATCCAGAGTAAAGAAGGTTTCCAGGTTGGAGATGAGGTTTGGGTCAACGCCCTTCAGAGGCTTCAAGAGGGAAACGCCTGCTTGCTGCCCAAATGACTGTTTGACCTCTGACCTCTTCTTATGGAGGTGGAGACGCCTGAGAGACGGAGAGAGAGGAGGTCAAACTAATACACACAAATACACACACTTCCTGTTATCAACTGACGAAGAAGAATCATATGATCATAAAAAGTTTTTTTGTTGATATTGACATAATTAATAATAATAATACAGATTGAGTGTCTCTGGAAAATCTTTAAAAAACCTGATTCATCTTCTTAAGTTGCAGAAAATCCCAGCAACAGCTTTTGTGTAAATGTGTTTTTATGAGTAAACTAAAAAGAGAATAAAGAAATATATGAACGAGTGAATTAGAGAATCAATGAATGAACGAGTGCCTCTCAGGTAAAGCAAACAGATGTTACACATGTGAGGTTTTGATGTCGTTAAGGATTCAGTTCAAACTGAATTTAACATGTTTGTAAATCATGCGAATGTTTTGATCCAAATCAAGTGAACGAGTGTTTTCAGATGAGCAGGTGTTTTACAATGTATGTGTGTGTGTGTGAGTGTGTCTGTGTGTGTTGGTGCACATTGAATTAAAAGTGGGAATTCCCATAGCATCATAAATGACATCAGACTGAATCAAACGTGACGTATTAAATTCCATCACAACAGATGAGGGGATGGAACAATCTGATGTGAACGTGTGGAACCAGCGACAGATTCCGAGGCTCGGGTGATTTGACCCATATGAGCCGAACAGACGCGTCCGGAGCCGCCGGGGGTTCCGTTACATTATTTACATTCTTAAATTCAACGTCAACAAAGAAACAGGAAATGTGTGAATCTAGCTCCAGCGAGCCGTGACGGAGAGATCCGAGAAATGAGCGGCTCTGTGCGGCTTGTTCCTCTCAACAGTCCCGGTGCCACAACACTTCAATAAATTAGAACATATTTCATGATTATTTCATGAGTTCCCCACAAGCTGCGCAGCGGCAGCGCCACGAACTGACAGAGCTAACCGGCTAGCGGGGAACCAGGAAAACGCCCAACAGCTAACCGAGCAGACACGGAAGCTTTAACGGCTGAGACACGTCCAGAGAGCCGCGGAGAATAAGCGATTCTCCCGCTTAAATGTTACACCACGACTGAGATGAACGTGATGGAAACAGCCGGGGAGACAGAGACATGAATCTGCTGTTAGCCTAGCTGCTAGTCCTGCTGTTAGCCTCGCTGCTAGCCGCGCAGAGGGTTGACTTACACGTAGATGATGGACATCAGGTGCATGAGCCACAGGACGAAGAACAAGATGAAGCCGAACACGGCGAAGCCCTGCATGGCTAGATCCAGCAGAGCCATGGCGCTCAGCGGGGCCGGCCGGGGCTGCGGGCCGGTGCGGAGTCACACGGGCTCGGGGAGACGCGACGAGCTCAACGGCCTGGAACCTGGAGCACACGGAGCTGCGCGATCAGCGGCTCCGAAGACGTGAGCGACAAACTCGGCCTGGAGGACTCCAGCGATCCGGCCTCCGGCGGTGAGCCGGGGTGTCAGTAGCCGATCCGGATCAGGGGCTCCGGTAACGGGGACACGGAGACCGGGCTCGGCCTGGTGATGTCCGGGTCACGGTTCGGGCATCAGGGGAGTCAGCAGACCGGCCGACGGTCAGCTGACCGACCGGGAAGAGGCGAGAAGCACGAGCCCAGGCGGCATGCGAGATCACACTTCCTATCAACTTCAAAATAAAATATCTAATTTCTCGCCTGAGAAATAACGGTTCACTTCCGGTAAAGATTTAAAGAGTTTAAATTTGTTTTGTTTCCTTATATTTTACTCAAAACAATTACATTTAATTATATTTTATCTTATTTTACTATTTGAATTTAGACATTTCCATATATATTTTTCTATCCAAAATGTCCAATATGAAACATTTGGAAAAACAATTCTCAATTTTACATTTAATACAAGATGAAAAAATGTGTGAACTCAAGAATCATTTAACCAGGATAAAAATAAGAGGCCACCCCAAGCTTCAGTCTGACCTCGGTTTCTGTCTGGAAATACACTACTGTCATCAGATGAAACAATCATTTATTTTTTTCCATCAATTACAAAAATAAAGTATTAAAGTATTTTTTCAATTCACAATAGAAAACCTTCATTTTACAAAACTTCACCATTTTATGATTTAAATCTTCATGTTACACCAAAATATAACATTTCTAGATAAGAAAGTATTTCCCCAAGTTCCCAAAAGTTTCTCTATTACAGCATAAATAGAAAAATATTTTTTAACATATAAATATGTATATCAATTTAACATATACACACATTTTGGAAAGAAAAAGGCCCAAAGTAAAAAATCTCCAGTGTAATAAATCAACACATCAATTTAAGACAAACAACTAATCAATGACACAAATAAATAAAAATCATTCAAACAAAATCAACAAGATAAAATCAATAAATCACACTTTAAGTGGACATGTTGACGCATAGTTCCACATTCCTGCATAAACAGAGAAATGAAACTGAATTAAGAAAGTAGCAGCAACAACACATACTCTGACCTTTCACCATGGACTCACACATTCATTTAGAACATTCATCAAACATCGAGCTCACGACTCGATTGGTCCCTTTTTGTTGACGAAGCAACTTCACACAAACCGGTTAAATTTCAGTGTTTTCTCAGTTTTTTAAATAACCTTAGACCTTTAGAATGACCAAGGTTTTAGCTTCTCTTTGCAGAAGACAAACATCAAGTGAAAGTGATGATTACTTTCCTTGACAGATAAATTAAGGTTGATTAATGGTTTTAGATCAACCTTGAACCTTAGCAGCTTTGTTTTCTCTTTTCATTTTTGGTCTCCATGTTCTTTTCGATATTTTCTCCTGTGTTTATTTGTTTAAAATGATAAATAAACACAGGGGATCCGTATATCCAGATTATTATTAATTTGTCTTTTAAGTTTTAACGGTCTCATACAATTTTTAATAGTAACTTTTAATTTACTTTTTGACAGATTTTGTCATCATTTATCTTCCATATGCCGGTCAACTGTAGAGCTAGTTCCTGCCGATTGTAAAAACTCTTGATCATGCGACATCACAAGTGTGCCATCACATTTAGTTCCCTCATGTTTTCAGTCGATCTCCACGCGGTACGCACTGATTTCCATTGGCCGCAGACGAGTGATCTGCGGCGGCTGCTGCTGCTGGCGGGGGGGCTCTTCGTGGTCATCTTCACGCAGCAGAGTCAGACCTGAATGACGAACTGAGCGAAACTGCAGAGGAGAGAAAACATCGGCCAGATTCACCTGGAAACAGAAAAATATACAAAAACAGATAAAACATTTGTTTAAATGTTGTGTGTGTGTGTGTGTGTATGTGTGTGTGTGTGAGTATACCTCCTCGTGCACGCTCCATGTGCACACAGGCGCTGGCTTTGGGATGATGCTACAGTCAAAGCCCTTCCTGTGTAGGAGGAGAGCAGCTTCCTGTGACGCGCTCTCTGCTTTCTGATCCATAAACAGAAATAAACTTACTACTGTTATTTACCATGGTAACACCTATTTATACGTCGTCATTTTTGATTATCGTGACTTAACATTTATATTAAGCTTTATTTCTGAAAACCAAAGCTGAAGCTGCAGGTGCTGCTCCTCACCTGAGCGTCCTCCAGTGTCCTCAGGTTCAGCAGGTGGACGTCGCACGGCAGAGATGAGCTGAGTGGGCGGAAGGGGCGGAGCTTTGGCAGCTTGGTGTTGCTCTGGGTGACCATGGTGACTGGTGGGTGGCAGAGGGAGAGCGAGGATAGGTGGGCGAGTAGTGACAGGTGTTCAACTGATGCTCCTCCCACATCCTGTCAGAAAACACATAAAGACAAAAGATTAATAAAAGTTACAAAGAGAGTAAAAAATTAAAGTATTTACTCTTGAAACCTGAGTCCACACCCCCTCACCTGAGTCCCGCCCCTCCGCTCCTCCAGCAGCAGTTGGAAAAGACTCGTCGTCAGCTTGTTGTCGGTGACACCCTGACCGAGGCCGCGGTTATCGTCCTGCTGCAGCCGCCGGTCCAACACCACCTCCAGCTCACCTGCACGGGTCAGAGGTCACAGGTCAGAAAGAGGAAAGAGGTCACAAAGGAGTCAGAGTCAGCACACCTGTTTATAAACTCGTCTCAAGCATCATGTTGGTATTATGATGAACACGTTTAAACGTCTGAAGGCTGTTGTCACCTGGTCTGAGCGAGGCGACGGCCTGACTCTGAGCCGACAGCAGCGTCAGGCGAGACACCGAGTCCTGGAGGAACGAGGACGAGGTCATCGGATAGAAGTTGGCCTGCAGGGGGAGCTTCGCCAGGGTCCTTCGCTGCTGCATCTGCACCCAATCAATCCTCCATCAGTAATGACCAACAGACATGAAACGATCTGATTGGACGAATGAAAAGGTAGAAACCTGGAAACCGTTGAGGTCGGAGAAGAAACGGTTGCCGCTGGCGACATCAGTGACAAGTCTCATGACCAGTTCCTGGTTCTTCTCTGACCTGATGTCCACCGTGTTGGAAATCTCCAGGGACTTCCCAGCATGCCCTGGGGCACAGGAGGTAAGGATAATATGTTATATTAAACGAGGTACATCCCTGCACACAAACATGTCAGTAAGATGTTTTAAACATGTTAGTTTAAAACATGTAAGTTGACAAACTGAGTTCTAAACACGCAAGGCAGGATCACATGACACACAGACGTAGCATGACAGAAACTAAGGTAGAAACACATCGTTACCGTCGAGGTGGAGGAGCCGCACCGTGTGTGTGAAGTGTTGGTAACAGGAAGTGATGTCAGAGAAGATGGGACCTCTGGAGATCCGGACCAGGGGGGGCTTTGAGGACGAGTAGAGCTGCCGGGGGGTGAGAGACAACCACAGTCAATCAGAGTCAACTGGTTTGGGTCTTGATCTAAGTCTTGGTCCTGGTCTTACCTGGGCCCCCTCCTCCCCAGGCAGAAACAGGTAGGCTCCACTCTTGTCCGGGTTTCCTCTAGTTCTGGTTCCGTACCACAGGAACTGGATTTTCACGTCACGGACCAGACCGGATTGAAGACGCAGCTTCTGAATTTCAAAATAAAATGAAACAATTTAGAAAAACATAGATGAAAAAAAGATTATAATCAATGATGAATTATAAATAATCACAAATAATAATAATAAGATTTATTAAAACAAAACCAGAGTAAAATAAAAAAATGTATACATATGTGTGTGTGTGTATATTTATATACATACCTGCAGCAGGCCAGTCTTCAGGGAACTCCATATTTGGACATGCTTGTTGCTAAGCGACACGGCCTTGTCGGCATCAGGTCCGGTGAGGTGCGACACCTGAAACTGCTTGGTGGTAACAGTCGGTGTGTTGCCACGACGATGGAAGGTGTACTGTGCCCGGTGGGAGGAGCCAGCTGGCGCTTTGCTCACATGACACACGACGAGTGACAGAGGAGGAAGTTCAGCCACGAAAGAAAACTGTCGAGACAAAACACAACGTGAAACCAAGACCAACCAAAGTCTGATTGTGATGAGCTCAGCTCGGACTCTCACCTGGAACGCCTCCGTGGACGCTCGGCTCGGCTCTGTCCACACCGCCGAGATCTGCGCAGCCAATGGCTGACCGGTCTCTGCATCAACCACACGAGCATCCAGAGAATCGACCACGATGGTGATGACAGAGGTTTTGAGCTGCTCCGTCGGGTTAAAGATGATCAACGGCCTGAAACACAAGTGATCGATATTGAAACAACCTTCCATTTAAACTATATTTAGAACAAATTTAGTAACAGAGTCCAGCGCCTCACCTGGGCTCATCGCTGAGCACGAGCGGCGTCTTCTGAGGCAAAGCGTCGTGAGCTGAGATCACGTCGTCCTGTGGAAACATCACATGACTTACATCAGAGCTCTGACTGGTCTGTCACATCAGCTGATGTCCGGACAGACTCTGACCTTTCAACACAAACCACCCCTCACATCACAGATCAAACAAGCCTGTGAAACAGAAGATGGACTCAGAGGTTACCATTAGCAGGAAGGGTTTCGACTGGTCGTGGTGGTAAAGGCTCTTGTCCAATAGGAGCAGCCAGTGGGCGGAGCTCTGCAGCACCTGGCGCAGGTTCAGGATGGAGTGAAATAATCTGAAAAATAATGTTTGTTTAATTCTACATAATTTGTATTGTTTTCAACGCTCTGATCGACTCAATCATTTTTTCTCTGCATTGGAAAAAAACAAACAAAAAACTTTATTTTAAAAAAATGACTATAAAACATGATGTTATCACTACAATGGGAATGCTGGTAAACTAATGTTAGCTGCTAAATAAATGGGTAGGATGGCAGGCTAATGCTACAAGCTAACTTCTCACTCGAAACAGAACTGTACCTGAGACCGTTGCCAGTGATGATGCCATCCTTCAACTGAGAGCATGGAGGAATAAATGAGACAAAGACAAGCTAATGCTAAAGGTATAGCAGTTTCAGGTGCTAATACTGATTTATTACCTTTGTTGTTTAGCTTTGATTTAAGCTAACAAGCTAACACAGTGTTTTCAAGCTATCATACCAAAATAAACCTGTATTATCAAACATGCTAGCATGCTAGTTTGCTAACAGGAGGTAGCCACCTGATGCCGTAGTCGACCACCACAGGGTCACGGGCAGTGCCAGTGACGGCGTCATGGTGCTGGAACAGTGCTAGGCTCCGCCTCCCCGCTGTCAGGCGCTGGAAGTGTTCCTGAGCCGGAAAATCTGCAACCACACCACCGTCGCCATGGAAACGTCGCATTTCAGCCAGCGTCAACGTGAAGAGAATTTCTGTGGCTCTGTGAAAGACGTGAAACATTTCAAATGAAAATTAACTCAATTAATTCAGTTACAAACAAAACACGTGACACATTAATAACAATAATATTAACAGAAGATATGAGTCAATGCATTAAACTGTCATCATTTGTTTATTGGTGGATTTTAATTAATTGAAAAGCTGTTTATTGTCAAGAGAAATCAATTGAAGAACAATCCAAACAGATTGAGATGTGTTGGTACCTGAGCGTGGCCTCCAGCATTCTGTCCAGACGCTTGTAAAACGGTCTGGAGGTGAAGTATCCGCTCCAGTAATGGTCGTCTCGGTCGGCGTAGGTGAAGAAGTCCCCGCGAAGGGTCGGCAGCTTCGTGTCTGCTGCGCTCAGGCGCCGCTCGAGAGCCTGGAAGTAATCTGACAGGGTCCCGAACTGAGCCTGAGGACAAGGAGCAGGAGAAGAACGTGTGACTGGACGACACAAATACCAGGTACGATGCCATTTCAAGAGAGGCCAGCTTTGATGTCAGACTGCTGATTCCACTGTGATGTCACCACAGCCTCTGCCCCGCCCCCTCAGGTGTATCAGGCACTCACCTTGACGTGCAGCTCTGGGTGCTGGTCAAAGTAGTCAAAGAGTTTCTGGTAGTTATTGAACTGAGCGTCCCATTCGCTTGACTCCACAAACCGAAAGTCATCGCCGAGGGGAACGAAGAGAACCGGAGAACGAAAGAGACGAGACTTCTGACGGTACTGATCCAATAGGAGGAGAGCGCTGAAAGAACAGAGACGTCAACATGAGAAAGTCACAATCACAGAAACCCTGAAGCATTGTCATTCTTCTATGTGTCTTTAACTTAGACGAGCTCATGATGAAACTTGAAAATTCAGAAAAAAAAACTGTTTATTCAATTGATCGTCACAATTTGAAATAACGGTGATAAATCACTACTTACCGCTCCTGGACGTTCTGCTCTGTGATTGGCTTAGGTGGTATTCTCCACGGACAGAAGACCTGCCCTCCTGGCAAGCGGTGGAAGTCGAACTGACAACACACGGACGGGTTCGGACCACACGTGTGAGGTACGTCATAGCTGTAGAATGGCATCATGTGACACTTGATGTCACTACGGGGGGAGGAGTCTGACAAGTGGCAGATTTTAGAGAAACAAGAACTTTGTCACAAAAAGGAGAAAAATAAAGAATAAAAGTCTTTTATTTTAAAAGAGAATGTTTTAAACAATTGTTTGACAAATGCTAAGTTATCATTCATATTAAATCATTTTAAAACATTGATATTAATTAGTGAAATAATGTATCAAATAAATGTACAAATTAAATGAGTCTCGCCCACACTCACCCCAGCTCTGTCGCCATTGAAACTCAAGCGTCTGTTGCTGGGCAAACTGTTTCTTGACGGCATAGTGAACTCGTTGAATGACCATGTTGCTAAGCCCCGCCCCCTTCAGCAAGTAGGCCATGGAGGGGGAGTGGCCAAATGGATCAATAGCCCACCCGCTACTTGGCTTCACGCCTGCTCACAGAAACAAAGCATGAATAAAGAAAGAGTGACATCGCAGAAACGTGAAGCCTGGTGAAAACAGAAGACGAACCCAGGTGTCTCTGAATCCACTGATGACCCTCGATCAGCTGATCCAACAGAGCGAAGTAATGAGAATTTGCTTCGTCCGCCATCACCCAGCCGCCTGTCACCAGCTCCAGCTGCCCTGCTCCCACAAGACTGCCAAACATATAAAAAAATAAGAACTGAAAAATTCAGATTCAACGGAATAAAAATAAAATCTATATTTGAAGACCAAACTGAGACACATGAGGAAAGATTCAAAATTCAAGACATTATTGTCATGTGCACATCAATTACATTTATCAGTCGCTGGCAATGAACTGCTCGGGTCACAGGCTCTCTTCTAGCAATGCTCAACATATTACGCAGCCCAACATTTTTTTAAAGCACAATGCAGAATAAAGCAGCAATAAATAACAAAAAGACTGAAAAGGAGCAGGGCTGTGGGGGAGCTTCAGACACGGCAGCCGTACTCGGCGTCATGCTAATAAACAAAAAAATAAACAAGATAAAAATAGCATTTACCGTTTGACCATCTCTCTCTTCTGATCGTCAATGTCGTTCCACCATTTAGAGAAATAACTGACTTCTGCCCAGATCATCTTCTTCCTGAAGAACAAGTGAATCGTCCACTTATTCTTTAATACATTCGCTCACACACAGACACAGAGTTTCGTCATGACGATCCTAACCTGTGGTCCTCGCTCAGTTTCATCAACATGTTGTTAAGGATGTGTCTCGTCTGATCCTGATAATAAAGGTCAAAGGTCTTTAACCAACCTGCAAGGCAAACACACACAAAATGTAGATGAATCAACAGACTGATGTTCCGATCATTCTGATAGTTTGTTGTTTGTGTTCTTTCTCACCTGGGTCGTTGTGTGAGTGTGGAACAAGAATAATTTCGAGCGGCTGGTCATCCCACTCGTTCCCATTGTAATGGATATCAAACCCCTGTTTCCAGACGCCACCGTCAAGGTTGTCAAAGGGCAGGAGGTCATAAACGTCCAGCAGCTACAGGTAAAGACATGATGAGTGTGTGTTACTATGTATGTGTTATTCAGTTTTTTGTTTAGTAAACAACTTCAACCAAAGTACTTTTGTAAAAACAAACAGCTGTTAGCATTCTAAGCTAACCTGAACGCCATCAGCGTCATCCTTCATCTTTCCGGCAGATCGGCAGCCCGACAGCTCGTCGGCCGCGCTGTGGATAGAGACTGAGCTAACGTTGGCTCCTTCTCCTTCTTTTTCCCATGATGCTTTGCGGTGGATCAGAGAATCCCGCAGTGTGACAACCAGACGGTTGTTGTCGCTAAGGAGATGCTCCAACCTGTCAATCTTCTGCTGGAGGCGGGACAAGTCCTGCAGAGAAGTTTTGATTGATTCTTTAAAAACACTGACGAGAAACTCACAAAGAACCTTCCGTCCAATCACACAGGTGCTTACCGACCACACTCTAGTGGGCGTGAACAAACAGTTTGACTGACAGCTCCAAGGTGACCAGTTTTCATTACTGTGTAATGTCAACAGTGTGTTTCCATTACTCACCTCGTCCCCCTGTACAACAGGTGGGTTCCCACCTTGCTGTAGCTCCGCCCCCTGCATCAGCTCCAGCATGCGGTACAATGACATCAAAGCTACGCAGAAGATCCCGCCCGCCAGCACCGCCAACACCCGACTCCTCTTCATGACCATGACAACAAAGCTGAAAACAAAGAAACACAAAGACTTGAGGTAAGAGAACTGTAGCAATCCATGTGTGTGTCTATTTGCATGTTGGTGTGTGCAACTGTGAATGGATTAAAGTGTGGATGTATGTGTGTGTGTCTGATCCGGTTTTACATGTATTTCCCCCCACCGCCCAACACACACACAAACCAACAACCCCCCCCCCCCCCCCCCCCTCCACACACACACAAACACACATTTGATATTGATTCATTTCCAGCAGGAGTCTGAAGGTAAATAATTAAAGTGATGATGATGTGTTAATTCAGATTATTATTATAACAACTATAATATTTTTGATAAAGTCACTTCCGGTCTTACTCTACCTTCTCTACCGGACTTCCGCGTTGAGCGGACAGGTGTCTCGTGCCGCCGCTCACCTGTCAACTGTCACACTTTCACTTGAAAATAAAAAAATTAAAATTTACGTTAACATTTTCATTAAAATCAAAAAGTATCTGAGCAGCACGAGCTCCGGTCGCTGATGCGCCTGCTCCAGCTCCTTGTTTTGCTTCCGGTCTGGTTCAGCTGACTCAGCGCTCCGGAAGCGTCACTTCCTGTTAGACAAGCTTTTTTCCCCCCTACAACTTTATTGTCTGTGAAAAAACACGTTGACACCTGAGTGAGAGACATTCTGCAGGTTCTACTGTTTTTTATTTTTTTACTACAGAACTAAGCTTTTACTGAGAGACATTCTGGCTGTTGTCATCACTCATGTTCTCTATGTATTTACAGAAAATAGATTATTAATGTCCACGTCCGAGTCATTACATAAATATTAATAGTTAATTATTTTATTTTACTGAATGTGCTCATCTATTTTATTCCACTGTAATGTATCTGTGATGTTAATAAAGTTATTTTAATTTTTTTTAACTCCGCCACGTCCATCCCACCTCCAGCTCCCGTGACAAAGTCACGTGACTAGACTGCATCGTGACTTCCGATCAGCTGACTGCATTTGTAGAAGTCGGTTCATCTTCGACCTTCGTCTCGGTTAATTCCTCCGGTTCCAGCCCCGGTTCCAGTTCCGGTTCTAACGCCGCAGTCCGCATCTCCTATCCCGGTCATGGCGAGTCAGTCTCAGGGGATCCAGCAGCTGCTGCAGGCCGAGAAGAGAGCGGCCGAGAAGGTGGCGGAGGCCCGCAAACGTGAGTTCATACACGGTCCGTTAGCTGTTAGCTGGTTAGCAGCTTCCAGCGGCTGGAAGTGGCCGTTAACGGGTAAAATCCCCGGTATGACCGTGAGTAACGAGCGATGGAGAAAATAATGGCAGAAACCCGGAGGAACGCAGCGGGCTGATGTAGCGGAACCAGACCGGAGCTGGTGACAACACCAGCGGCCTCCTCGGCTCAGTCAGGTCCCTGAACCGGAGCTGGGACTACCGACTGGGACTAAACCGACTGTAACTACCGACTGGGACCAACCGACTGTAACTACCGACTGGGAATAAACCGAGAAATTATGATGAATTTTGTAAAGATCATGTTGTGACTCTTAAGTTACGCAAAATCAGTTCATACACATTTACCTCATGATCTGTCATGTTTCATTTGTTCCGTCAAACTTGATCATTTACAATTTATCACTGATCAATTATTCATCAAATGCAGCTTTTAACAAGACGTTAACATTGGTTTTTAATTCGAACAGTTTCTCAATGATGATTCTTATGAGTCAATCATCATGTGATAAAGTCTCATAGAGGAAGGATGAATATACACACATAGTCCTGGTTGTTTAACTTCCTGTCTGTGGATCCTGGTTGTCTAACTTCCTGTCTGTGGATCCTGGTTGTCTAACTTCCTGTCTCGTCAGGTAAGAACCGGCGTCTGAAGCAGGCGAAGGAGGAGGCCCAAGCGGAGATCGAACAGTATCGTCTCCAGAGGGAGAAGGAGTTTAAGACCAAAGAAGCTGCCGTACGAACTTTTCACTTTGATCTTCTTATGTCCTAATGAAATCTGCTTCTTTATTTAATATTTTTTTCCCCCCCATCAGGCCCTTGGTTCCCATGGTAACAGTGCTGTGGAGGTGGACCGTGACACCGTAGAGCGGATGGCCCATATCCAGGCTAGTTACCGCGGTAACAGGGAGGCGGTGCTGGTCGAGCTGCTGCGACGCGTCTGTGACATTAAGCCGGAGTTTCACGCCAACTACCGCGTGGCAGGCTAAGGGGTGGAGCTACGGCCAGAGGGGGTGGGGAAACATGGGATATTAGGATGTTGGCTTATTGGCTTTGTTGGCGTGTTTTTGCTTAAAACTAATTTCTGCTAAACACCAGCAAAATATCAAAGCTTTTATTTTGAAAGTGAAGTTGTTTTCCTGCTCCGGTCAAAAATGGGATCGTAAATAAATGTTGGTGTTACAGTGTTGATGTTTACGAAGTATTTATATATATATATATCAGCATTAATGTCTTTGTTTTGCTTTTTTTTTTTTTAAATCTTTCCTGAACCTAACTTAAGTTTTTCTTCACTGTATCTTTGTCAAGAGAGAAAATAAGCCGATCAGGTGTCAGATTAAATAAAATCAAATGGCAATGATATCATATTTGATCTTGCTGATTGGCTGTCTTTCTCTGAGTGTGCTCCCATGCTCTCTGTCCTGATTGGCTGGAAAGTGGAAAGGCTTTTGCTAGTCCGATTCCACATTTTTTGTGTTGCTTCCTGTGTAATTATGTGACTTCCTGTTGATGTTTGTGAACTGATGATTAAAATGCAACAAAAAATAAACTATTAAATTGGATGTTGATTGGTGGAATCTGTGGGCTGCTGCTCTGTGATTGACTGAGAACAGAGAACCCTCCAGTAATGTGACAGAGCAGATGAAAAACTGTGATGCTTGACATACAGTTTGCATTTTGCAGGACTTGTAAATCAAACGTTATAAGCATAACTCATGTTCCCTAATTTTAGATTTTAACAATGGGTATTGGATGCATCCTCTGTTCATAACCCTGGACTAGTTTGAAGGAAAACACTTTCAACAGGATAAAGAAACGTCAGAGGTGAGGAGGTGATTTATCAGATAACCATTACAACATTGAAGAGAGAAGACAGCGTGTCACAAGGTGTATTCATGTTTAAAGTATTAATACAAGAAAAAACGTTTGACAGATGAAAATGGCAGTTTGGATGATGGAGGTTCTGTCAGTAATAGAATATGTGAGGAGGTTATATTTGAATCACCTTCCAGGATCAGCTGCCATCTTGATCACTGAGTTATCCACGATCCTGGATCTGCCAGGATAAACACATTGATGCACACACAGAAGGATGACGATAATGATGAAGAGGAGGATGAGGAGAAGATATTTGACTGGAGCTCCAGTATAAATAAGATCAGCATGTATGACCACACTGACATGTATGACCACAATGACAACATGTATGACCACACTGACATGTATGATCACGCTGACATGTATGGCCGCACTGACAACATGTATGACCACCCTGACATGTATGACCACACTGCTCAGAGAGTACAATTCGTTTCTTTTGGTTCTTCGAGTTTTTTTAAATGTTGCACTTTAGTTTTTAAAAAAGGAGCCGGATCTAAGTGCTAAGCTAAGCTAAGCTAGTCTAAGTTATCATCACGGCACTTAATGTATATAAAAAAGAACATCTCGCCTCCTGATGCTCATTCGTTCAAAATCTGAGGCTCCTCCTCTGTTTCCTGCGTACTTACGTCATGACGCAGTCCCCGGAAGTGGCGGGGGAGAAGCCGACGCAGTAAAAGTCCTTCTTCTTCTGTTTCCGTTTTTTCTGACGCTTCACCTTCGTTGTTCGGAAACGAAAGATAAGAAGAAAACACGGAGAATCTGCGGGTGAGCTCAGTGCGTGTGTGTTTGTGTGTGTGTGTGGGGGGGGTCGTGTGTTTGTGCGTCCGCGCGTGTGTGTGAGTGTGTATTTGTGTGTGTGTGTGTGTGACCTTCGCTAACTATTACTCTAGAGTCTTTCTCTCCAGACTCTAGAATATCAGTGCATGTTTACAAGTATTTTGGAGGATGCAAGAATAACGCGGGTGTTGGGCTCGAACCTGTGACAGATTCAGAACAGCTGGAGAGACTTTGTGTTTCTCTGTCCGCTTGACACGTTGACGAGATTTAAAAGGTCCAAACAACTTGACAGTATCTGACGTTCATTGGAACGACCATGACACGTCACACTCACAAACAAGCTTCCAGAGGGTTAACTTGATAAAAGTGTCGCATGTCAATCTGCAGGAGGAGATGACAGCAGCATCTTTAACTCAATATGCCTATCCTTCCTTCATAAAACCTTCTCAATAATGTAAATGATAAAAATAGATGGGAATTAGATCTGTGTCCTGTCAACAGTTCGAATGTTCATCAATACATCCATCAGTTATCAATCAGATGTTTTCCAATCTACAGCAGGTTCATCACAAATGATCCTGCAGCGTTTCACCAGGAGAGTCGATCAGACAGTCTCCATAATAATAGGAGTATGATGATGATAATGATTATCATAGTTACAAAGTTATAACTAATATAATAATAAGGATTTTGATAATAAAAAGGATAAAACTACTAATAAAGTCAGAGTGATCCTGTGAAAAGTGAATCATTTCAAATACAGTGACTGCGTTGAACTCATCAATAATCAGCAGTTAATCAATAATGAGAGTAATCAGCTGAGGACGAGATAAGACGTGAAGTACGAGGAAGGGGACACGTAGATGAGGACATGTGACTTCACGTTCCTGTCTGACCTGTGATCCCACAGCAGGGGGTGAGGGCCAGGGTGAATCTGTGACCGGGCTAGAGACTTGACGTCTCAAAGGTCAGGGGTCAGTCCTTACGTTTTGCCTTCGATTGGCTGATCAGATGATAGCCGTCATTAAAATGAACCTGGTTAGATAACCAGTTCTCTTCAGGCTAGGATCCTTAAGACGTTGACAAGCTCACAAACACACACAATGTGAAACTGGTTACACTTTTTGACAAACTTGTTCTGGCGTTGCAAATTACATGTTACATAATACTAGATGTTGAATGCACTAATTGTAAGTCGCTTTGGATAAAAGTGTCAAGTGACATGTAATGTAATGTTATAATAATAAAACATGACATTCGCACTGTTTTCAGCTCAGACATGTCATATTACATCATCTATATTATGTATAATACATAGTTGACACCATTGAAAGGAAACCTGTCGTTCAGCACCGAGCATGGAGGGAAATGTTTTAAGATTGAACTTGACGCTGGTGTAGAAACCTTCTCCGTGACAACAGAACCCAACTCTGATTGGCTGCAGGTTTCACTGATACATTATTTATTTAATGCTAAACAGGAAGTGATTCGGTCTGTGATTTATTGTCAATTTTTACTGAAAGTTAAATTTACGTCTTTTCAGATTTTCATTATATCATCTGTAACCCCCCCCCCCCCCCCCCGAAAACCACCACATAAAACCAGTGTGAAGAGCTGAGGTCACATGATTTATCAGCACCTTCTCATTGGCTGCCTGAAAGCCTCGCCGCAGCTGATTGGCTGAAAATGGTCTTTATATCAGTTTTTATTGGCCTTTAAACTCTCTCTCCTCTCTCTCTCCCTGACAGTCTCTTCTGGCTCGATTGGCTCTCGCTCTCTCCTCTCCAGGTAAGCTGACAGATTTGTTTTTCAACTTAAAAGTTGTGTTTATTTGATTTTCTATGAAATACGCCTGTTGCTCAGCGAGTTTAAGCTCAGTCACTTCTGTGTAGAGACACCAGGAGGCGCAGTTTAATCCCAGTGATATCCCGAGCGCCAACACACGGGTTAAAGGTGTGAGCTTGTGAGTGAACACGCATCGTAAAACAGTCCTTGCTGTTGTAAAGACTTCATACATCAACTAGTGTTGATTATGAAAGCGAGGGCGAGAGGGCGAGAGACATTGAAGAACCATCAGTGGAGAGAGAATCGCATTAGTTTTTATCACAAAGAGATGCTGACTCATTCAAACAGAAAACATGATAACAAGCATTGCCGATGGCGACGACTGACCTTCCTGTTAATGTTAACAACGCTGTAATCTAATTGGCGGACGTCAGAGAGTACAACAGAGCACTCTGATTGGCTCCTTCGACCTCTTTTAGCCTCAGGGTCGGGCAGCCAATCAGATTACAGCAGAGTTTCTGCTCAGTGATGTCAGACCGTAGCCGTGGTTACAGCTCTGCTATGATGTCATTGGTGTTCAGTCCATGTCTCTTACTGGACGAGTCAACATCACAGTCCACGCCGAGACGAAACTAAGGTAAGACTGAGTGTTGTTGAAGTCTCTGGACCAGTTATTAGTGAGTGTTTGTTGGGGGGTGGGGGGGTTCATGTCCGTCACGTGTTAGAAACCTCAACAACACGTCCGAACGCTCACTGGGAACTTTCCAGATGTTTTGTTGCTGTTTTCTCACATGGACTCATTGTGACTTTTTCCAGACATTTCACTTGATGAACTAAAACAGAAGAACTTGTTTTTCTTTCCGAACAGCAACATGGACCATAGCCACCATCACAACACCATGGCCCCGCCCACCACCGGAGGACACGACCATGGGGGAGGAGGGACTGAAGGGGGCCATGGAGGACACATGATGGGGATGGTGAGAGGCAGGATATGTCAACATTACATGCTACATTATGCTAACTGTGATAGCATTGTATAAACATGCTAGCCCAGCAGGATTGAGCTAACATGCTAACGCTGCTGTGGTTAACTAGGTGATGACCTTCTACTTTGGCTACGAAAACGTCGAGCTGCTGTTCACTGGACTGCTCATCAACTCAGTCGGAGGTCAGAGGTTCGACAGACATAGAATTATGTTGTTTTCATACATTTTTGTTAGACCCTCCCTATCCTCTTGTCGTCCAATCAGAGATGGTCGCAGCGTGTATTGGTGTCTTCCTATTGGCCGTCCTGTACGAGGGCCTGAAGATTGGACGTGAAGCGTTGCTGCGTCGCAGTCAGGTCAACGTGCGGTACAACTCTATGCCGCTCCCAGGGGCTGATGGGACAATGCTGATGGAGACGCACAAGACGGTCGGGTAAGTTGGTAACGTTAGTGCTAACAACAGCTGGTAAAAACAGAAAAGTGACTGAGAGAAAAAGGGAAATGTCCTAAAGTGAAAAATGTAAAGAATGATTAAACAAATAGTAAAAGAACATTTTAAAAGTAAAATAATTTAAAATATTTAACTTAAAATTTCCGTCACAGATACAGATCTGTCACGTGGTCGTCTGTATTGTCTTGTTATGTGTTCATGTCAGCTCATTGATTGACAGTCATGATTTGGAGGGGGCGGAGCCTTCTATTGGAAAAAAGTTATGCCCCTCAGGACGCGATGTCAGGTAACGTCCTGGTGCTGGTTCTGGTGCTGGTGCAGGTTCTGGTTCTGGTTCTGGTGCTGCTCCTGGTCCTTGTTGTGATCAGACTGATATCCCTGATTACTATTTGTATTATTTAGTTTCCATTGAAACAAATGAATACAAATGGTGACATGTTTTGTTACATTTTAGAGTTAATATTTTTGTAGTTTTTATTAGATGTTTTTGAAAATAACTTAATTCAGCGTAGCACAGACCTGCAACTTCCTGTTTCTGTTAGTGCAGTGGTGCGCTCTACTGTTTTCACAGTCATCGGATCTATATTCTCATATAATCTAAGCATGATGCTATCATGCTACCACTGAGCTTAAATAACATTAACAATAACACTTAGGTGAAGGGAAACAATTTGATGAATATTATCCTAAATATCATAAAACTAATGCTAAAACTGCTACTAATGCCATGAGTGTTTATGTTAAATAAATGAAAGTCATCATCTTATATTAACAAGCTAACTATGCTGAAATAAATTCTAAAGCCTATACTTAGGCTAATTGCAAAGTATTTGTATAAAAACTGATTGTTATTATATATAGTTTAAGATATAAAGCTAATATAAACACTCTAAGAGCATTATTACTATTGCTAAATAATCATAACACTCAACTTAATGAAAATAGTTCAAGATTGTACTACTAATGCCAACAGAAGTGCTGACAGTAACATAATGTAAAGAGTAATTTGCAAGATGTAAACGCTAACAGGAATTCAAATCCCCTTCTTAGGCAGCGGATGCTTAGCCCAGGCCACTTCATGCAGACCCTGCTGCACATCATCCAGGTGGTCATCAGCTACATCCTGATGCTCGTGTTCATGACCTACAACGCTTACCTGTGCATCGCCACAGCGCTTGGTGCCGGGATGGGCTATTTCCTGTTCAGCTGGAGGAAGGCGGTGGTCGTCGACATCACCGAGCACTGCCATTAGCTAACATGCTAATTAGCATTGTGCCGGGAAGTTTAATTTCTGCTGATCACAATCGATAAATGGTAACAACTACTCTCAAGTTTTGTAAGAGCTCTAGCCAACGTGCTACTGAAACTACAAAATACCAGAATGGTTCATCATTTTCAGCTATCACATGAAACACTAAATTCATAATAACACCTTGTTGTAGGATAGCGTTCACTCTTAAAAACACAAGTAAAGACCTTTTTGTTTTACAGAAAACTAAAATCATTTATTATTGATCTTTCTGCCTGACTAGTCAGCCAATCAGAGCTTGGATCACATTAGAAAGTTCTGATTGGTCAGATCAACATTTTCTTTTAATCTTTTTTCTGTGCCATGTCAACAGGTTAGCGGCAATTGTACTTAGTTTACATACACTTCTTTTAGTTAGCATCGTTGGCAGATTATTTTAAGAGCCAATCATAGCAAAGTATTTAAATAGTTAGATTTTTTGATTTAACTGAAAAATGTAAAAGAATCTACCATGACTCACTCGTTTCATTAATCAGCACATTTAAATTTCATTAAATAATCCGAGCAACAGAGCAACAGCAGAACATCAGACGTTAAACTTACCTGAAAATGTAAATCATTTTCTTGTTGACACCAAATGTTTATTTACACTTTTTATAAAAATATTTTAAAATGAATTATTTGTCCAGTTTGGGTTTGATAATCTGACTGGTTGGTGAGTCAGCCAATCAGGGCTCGGACACATCTATCCAGCTTTCACATCTACACTGACAATTTCCCCAGTTTTCTTCTTTAAAACTTTGAAACACAAGTTTACATTAACACACAGTATATAACTTAATTGATTCAATTTACTGGTGTCTTTTTTTTCTGAGCCTTAAACTCGACACCGTTTGCCTTAATGTGGCCAACGAGTTGAAACGTCCTGATGTTCGATGTGCTGTGACTGGAGGCCAGGGTTCGATCTGTATCTGCTGCTTATCAGTGTCAACATTAAAATCTGTCGTTAACTTGTCGTTAACTGTCTGCTGCTCTCTCTTCACTATGACCTGACAACATTGGTCTCTTATCTTTAGCTTTGGATGAGATGTCGTTCATAGCAGCGTCAGATGTTGTGATATGTTGTGATTATTTTAATTAAATCGTTTCACTCTGAGATAGATGGAGTTTACTTAATGGACCAATGAGATTACAGGGACAGATAGGTTACTGGATTTCTATTTTGTGAGTCTGCTTACTTTAGGCCATTATCAGGCGTCCAGAGTGGGCAGTTGTATATTGATGAAGGGTGTCCATGTCCTCTTGTCCAGGTGCTGTTGTTGTGTGAGGGGCCACATCAGGTTTAATGTCACGTTTAATGTCAGGCTTGATTTTCTCGTGTGAATTGACTCGTTGAGACTGGATCATGATTAAAACATTATGAAAACTTGTGAAGGAAATTTTTATATCTGAGTCTGATGTTCTAATTGTCCCAAATGCTGGAATAAAAGATAAAAGTTAATGAATGTCGTCATCAGCTTCTGTTTTTGTGAAATAATGGGTTAAACAAGAGGAATAATTGAACCGGAAGTTTTCTAAATAAAGGCTCCAGTTTCTCATTGAACAGATACAAAAGTTTGTATGAAACAGAAACAAACTCATTGATGAATGTAAGTGTTTTGGGTCGTGTATATTAAGCGATAGCTACACTGAAAATAAAAATATCAACATTTACAGTAGTTTAAGAGTGTTGTTATCACTTTAATCCCCTGTTTAAATGTTTTTAGTTTAACTTTATCAATTTAAACCTTTTTATATAGATATTTATTTCATATAAATTACTTTTATGTTTACATATCTATATAGTTTTTATGTAGGTCTATTATTGCTACTTATTCTGCGACACCTGTAATGCACTACTGACTGAATGCTGCTGCCACACGGGGCAGTAATGAGCTCCATACCTGGAGTCCACTGAACCTGTGAAGAAGAGATCCCTTCCGGGTGAAAGCTCGGTGTTTATTTCGGGTCAAATCCTCCGGTGACGGCTCTTCCACCTTTTAAACGTCCTCTCGCCACCTTACCGGGACGCGGTTGTGTTTGATTCCGTTAACCTGCTCTGAGTCACGGTTCCTCTGCTGTCAGTCCCCTCACCCACCCTCTGATGGCCTCCAGGCGGCCTGACAGCTTCGATGGGCTCGGCTACCGCGGCCGCGATGACCCGCTGTACGGAGCCAGCTTCCCGGTCAGGAGCGCCGGAGTCCCCGCGGAGCTGCAACACCACCAGTGGGTCACCACGCCGCCGGACATCCCCGGCAGCCGCAACCTGCACCACGGAGAGCGGACACCGCACAATGAGGATCCACGGGCGGAGCACGGAGGCCCCAGAGCTGCAGGCGGCTGGGAGGCTCCGCAGCCCGGGGTACCGCCTGTCGGTAGGTCGGTGCGGTGGGTCGTTAGCTCGCAGGCTAACGGCTACATAGCTTAGTGCACGTCTAATACGCAGAGCTGAACTAGCATGCTAACACGACAACAAGACAAACTGTGTGTTAATATCTCCTCGTGGATTAACACAAGTAATTTACTTAAACACGTTCAGCTGACTGACAGTTAACTGGCTGCTCATTACACCGCAGGCTAACCGTTAGCTAGTGAGCTGATATGTCGCATTCACTATTTAGCTTTAAATAAAACACTCGTTCATATGTGAATGCGGATATAAAAGTTAATAAAGTGTAAAAATAGATTAAAAATAAGCCTGAGTGTCTGTCTCAGTTTTAATCTGTCTATTCTCAGTTTCTCATCAATCTAAATTAAATAATCGAACCCTTTCCCTGTGTTTCCAGAGCAGCTGAACAGATTTGCCGGCTTTGGGATCGGACTGGTCAGGTTGGGAACTAATCCAGTTATTGGTGGTTAACGTAATGAGTAAATGGAAGAGGAAACAGCTGATTTCACAATAAAAGCATTAAAGATGGTGTGTGTGTGTTTTCAGCCTGTTCACAGAGAACGTCCTGGCTCATCCCTGCATCGTGCTGCGCAGACAGTGTCAGGTCGGTTCATCCTGTTGTCGACTCCTCTTTCAGCCGAATCATGTCTGATGGAACTTATCAATATCATTTATTGTTGTTTCAGGTGAATTATCACGGCCGCTGTTACCACCTGACTCCGTTCAGTGCTGTGGTCGTTATGTACGCCATCACCAAGGCTCAGGTGAGAGCCTCCTCTTTATTCATCATATAAAATACATTGATTTAGATGAAATCATAAATAATATGTACACTAGATGAACTAGATGAATATTTACTCTTTACGTATGAATCCAAATGAATTAGATCAATAGAAGAATAATAAGATCCTGTATCAACGATCAGATCAGTGATGTGTGATTGGTGTTCAGGGTCCGAAGGCGCTGTGGAAGGGGATGGGCAGCACCTTCATCGTTCACGGCATCACACTCGGAGCCGAGGGCATCATCAGCGAGTTCACTCCTTTACCACGGTAACCATGCACGAGTACTGTGCTCCTGCTGTCGCTCAGGCTTCATGTCACATGACCATTCCAGGGTTTCTTTCCTCTGAACTGTTTCTGTTGGCAACTCTTTACATCGTCCTCTGGTAATCAGGTGATCTGACCAATAACCAATCAGGAAGATTCCGTTTCTCTTTGTCAAAGTAAAACAAGGCAGAAGAGTTTACAGAAGTCTCTGATGTAGGGGCTGGAAGACCCAGCCAGGTGTAACCAGAATAGCAATGACTTACTTCAATGTCCAGGCCTGAGTGTGGGCGGAGCCTACATGTGTGTTTACAGTGTGTGTTGTCCACAGGGAGCTTCCTCATCGCTGGAGCTTGAAACAACTCGCTGGACATCTGCTTCTTAAAGGGTCCGTTCACTTGTTTCTTCTACTGATTTATTCTGAAAACATCTTGTTGACTTCAGTGATCAAAGCTGCTGATCAGTCTGAGTTTTCATTATGCCTGATGTAACGTGACTTGTCGTCTCTTGGCCGCAGGTTAACAGCGGTGGTGGCGCTTCCGTTTTACTGTTCCAGCCTCATTGAGACGGTCCAGGTCATTATTGATTGTTTATTAACCTGTGTTTCAGTTTCTATTATGTCATCTGTGCTCTGTTTTTAATAAATTAATACTTTTTGTCTCATCCTCAGAGCGAGATTGTCCGTGACGAGTCGTCGTCCGGTTTGCTCGACTGTGTCCGTGAGGGTCTGGCCCGGCTGTTGGGCGTCGGCGCTCCTCACAGTCACCGTCTGCTTCCTCTCAGCTCTCTGCTGCTTCCTGCCGCTCTGCACGCTGTCCTGCGATATGCTATCGCCGCCTCCGTACAGCGAGTGTTTCTGTGGCTGCACCAGCGGAGCAAGAAGCAGCGGATGGATCCGTCCAACCCGCTCGACGGCTACTTCCCTGAGCTGGCGGCGGCTTGGGCCGGGTCTCTTGTGGCCGATGTGTTGGTGTTTCCTCTGGAGACTGCGCTACACCGCCTCAGCCTGCAGGGCACGCGCACCATCATTGACGCCACTGATGGCGTGGTCGCTGTGGGAAATGGTGGCAGCCCACTAGTCCTGCCTGTCAACTCGCAGTATGACGGCTTCTCCGAATGCCTTCACGCCATCCGCCGCAAGGAGGGTGTGGCTGGCTATTACCGCGGGTTTGGAGCGCTCGTGGCACAGTACGCGCTCCATGGGGCGCTGCTCGCTGCAGCCAGGACTCTGCTGAGGCTGCTGCTGCTGGACGGCAAGCACAACTAGCCCAGTGACCATGGAGGTGCAGCATCACCACCCTCAGAGGTCCTCTGGTGAGATGGTCTCATGGACTTTGTGTCACCGTGGCTACAGAAAGACAAATAAGACTTTAAATTTACCTACAAACATTCTGATCATCTGTCACATTTAAAGGAGCAGGTCAACTTTCCTGTAATTCATCACGGCAATCAATATTTAAAATACAACAATTAACTAGCCCCAGCGGAAGGTCCTGACGAATACCACCAACTGCATAGTCCCCCCCCCACACACACGCACACCTCACAGAGCATGTGAGATGTGTGTGTCACTTCCTGGCTTCAAACTAAATGTCACTTCCTGCCCCAGCATGAAGTTATGCTAATGCAAATACTGACAACTGATTAGTTTCCTGCGGTGTGTGAAGAACAGTTTATTGTATAAAGTTGTAAAAATGTATTAAATGTAGATTTAGATTAAATTATGTCACTCATAAATATTTAAATTAATATTCAAATCAACAATTAAACCATCTCTCTACACACACGCGCACACACATATATGTATATGTATATATACATATATATATATATATATACATATATATGTGTGACTTAAAAGAATCCTGTTGGTTTTTCAAAATAAATGTCTGGAGGAAGTAGCCACATGCTCTGAAAGAAGAAAACAATAATAAAAGTTTTATGTCTCGTCATATTTGTTGTACTTTTGTCAAATGTTGAAACTTTGCACTTGAGCTTTAGAAAAATGTAGTTTTTTGTCTTGCTGTAAATTATTTCATCTGAAATAAAATATAAAGTATCTCAACACAGTTGCTGCTTTTTGTCTGAATTGTCCTATTTTATTTTACATTAAAACAAAATTCTATATTAATATAAACCTCTAAATGTTTTAAGTATGAGTTTGACACATTTCCCAGATGTTATTTGTTAGCTCTCTCCCCCAGGGAATATTCTTTGACCTGTGCAGTGAAGACGCTTTGCACTACTAAACATGTCCTCATTTAGGCAGAAGGCCCTGTTGTGTGATGTCATGCTAGCTCTAGTTTTGGGGTCCCTCCTTCCCAATAAAACGTGTTGCCTTGCAAGAGGCCAGTCAGATTTTCAATATTTGGCTGTGTGATGTCTCCGAGTTTTCTAGAAGCTCTACCTGACCTGTAATACTTGTGTAGTAAATATTATACTTGTAAGTACCGGGCCCTCTGAGAATTTTGACAAAACACTGCTGCTTGAAAGACACAACACTATCTATCTATCTATCTATCTATCTATCTATCTATCTATCTATCTATCTATCTATCTATCTATCTATCTATCTATCTATCTATCTATCTATCTATCTATCTATCTATCTATCTATCTATCTATCTATCTATCTATCTATCTATCTATCTATCTATCTATCTATCTATCTATCTATCTATCCATCCATCCATCCATCCATCCATCCATCCATCCATCCATCCATCCATCCATCCATCCATCCATCCATCCATCCATCCATCCATCCATCCATCCATCCATCCATCCATCCATCCATCCATCCATCCATCCATCCATCCATCCATCCATCCATCCATCCATCCATCCATCCATCCATCCATCCATCCATCCATCCATCCATCCATCCATCCATCCATCCATCCATCCATCCATCCATCCATCCATCCATCCATCCATCCATCCATCCATCCATCCATCCATCCATCCATCCATCCATCCATCCATCCATCCATCCATCCATCCATCCATCCATCCATCCATCCATCCATCCATCCATCCATCCATCCATCCATCCATCCATCCATCCATCCATCCATCCATCCATCCATCCATCTATCTAGATAGACAGATATCTAGATAGACTCGCTGCAGCCCTGGACCCATGCTTGGTAGTTCAGGTGAGGGATGCTGCTGGTTCCAGAGGGCTCCCAGTCAGCCCTGCTGCTGCTGAACCAGCGAGGAGGACCTGAGGACGGCTCTGTGACCTCTGACCCTGCTGCTCTGTGTGCGGACTGACAGACGGATTCAGGCAGAGGGAATACTGACACTCCAGACGACAACACAAAAGACTCATACAAGCATGTCAGGCCAGTAGGGGGCGATAGAGTCTGCGTCTCTGAGGAGTACAATGCCCGAGAAGATGTCGTGATCTAAGATATATAATGTCCGGACGTCAGAATCGTGGAGCACTGATGCTAAATGTAGCTGCTAACTTGTTAATCAGACCTGTGCAAACCACACACAGAGAAACAAGTGGACAAGTGGAAAGACCACTGGGAAGGCATCAAAACATGCAACATTTACTTCTGTTAATCTGTTTCAAATACTTAATTGAAGTACTTTTGGTGACATCTACATTCCTCTGTCAGTCTGAAAATTTTTTTAAATAGAGAAAACATTTATTAAATTATAATCACTTTGTTACAACGATGATAAAGCTCAACCAAACAGAACACATGCATGTGACTGGGGTGTAATGTTTCTAAGTGTCTTCTTCATTAGTTGAGTCTCATTCTGTCAGCTGCCAGAGTTTCAGACCTAAGATCCACACTGGTCTCTCCTGGTGTCCCACTTCATTCACTGGGAACCACTGTGTCTGGTTTGTCACTGAGTGGCTGCTTCACGGGAACGAGCTGTGATCTCACTGTGTCTCTGATCGAATGAGTGGGGGTCCCGGGGCCTGTGAGTGTGTGTTGTCTGGGGACACACACTTACACACACAGTTCCCCCTCCAGGTCGCGCCCCACCAGTTTGAGAATCACTGGCACACCTTCTCACACAGCTTCAGAATGCACTGTTTAAAATGACCCCATTGAAAAGACTTTGATGCTCGGGCGGTTTCTTCAGCCACGATAAAGATGTCTTTCACTGAATATTTTTGTTTCAGTTCTTTCTACTGAGCCTCAGATGAACTCAGGTTGGATATCGTGTATATTTGACCGTTATTGATCATGAACTTATTGTGTAGTGATGAGATTTTTAATGTTTAAAGAAATCACCAAGAAAGGAACCAACCTTCCTCGGAGCGGAACCTTTGTGCTGCTGCGGCTTGTTTGCTGTCGGACTTCTATCCTCGGCCCTCATCAGTTTGTTAGTGAGTTGTAGGTCCGGCCCCGTGTCTTTTCCTTGTTTCTTCTCCGGTGTTCACCGTCTTTTCTCCGGTAAACTCTCCGTTGTTACCGGACATGTCGGGCGGCGGGAGTCTCGCAGGTGGCGGCAGCGCTTTGTTCTCCGGTTTCCGGGTTCTGGGTCTTTACTCCAACCACGTGCCACACGCGCTCCGTTACCACCACAAGCACCGGGAGTTCTACCTGGTGACCGCGGTCGGCAAATGCCTCCACACTTACAACGTAAGAAAACACACACACACACACACACACACACACACACACACACACACACACACACACACACACACAAGCTCTGGTTTCCTGAAGTATTTACACACAGCGTCATCACACGTATGTTTGTATATGGGACATACTCTAACATCAGCCCTCAGTACAGTAGGGCCCCTCAGTACAGTAGGGCCCCTCAGTACAGTAGTGACCCTCAGTACAGTAGTGACCCTCAGTACAGTAGGGCCCTCAGTACAGTAGTGACCCTCAGTACAGTAGTGGCCCTCAGTACAGTAGTGACCCTCAGTACAGTAGTGGCCCTCAGTACAGTAGGGCCCCTCAGTACAGTAGTGACCCTCAGTACAGTAGTGACCCTCAGTACAGTAGGGCCCTCAGTACAGTAGTGACCCTCAGTACAGTAGTGACCCTCAGTACAGTAGTGGCCCTCAGTACAGTAGTGACCCTCAGTACAGTAGTGACCCTCAGTACAGTAGTGACCCTCAGTACAGTAGTGACCCTCAGTACAGTAGTGGCCCTCAGTACAGTAGTGGCCCTCAGTACAGTAGGGCCCTCAGTCGGGCCCCTCTTCCACTGTGTCGTGTGCTCATGATGTGAACCCAGTTGATCCCTGTATTGACTACTGACTGATTCCAGGTGAACAAATTGGGGATCGTGGCCGTCGGTGAGTTTTCAAATTTAAATTTAGTAAATTCAATGTTTACATGTAAACATCCTGTTTTCTGATTGGTTGGTGTGCTGTGATGTGGTCCTCTAGGTGACAGCCTATCAGATGACATCACCTGTCTGGCAGCTGACAGGATGTTGGTGTTCACCGCTTCTGGGAAACTCATCAGTGCTTTCGCCCGAAACAAAGAGGTAACCTTTTAATTCACGTATTAAGTTTCAATGTTAATTTAATAGTTTCTTCATTTTTAAGTAACGACAATAATTGTGACTTTGTCTACGCAGGTGGTGATGCGTTACCATGGTCACAAACAGGAAGTGCGTCTGCTCCTGCCGCTGGGCGATCACCTGATCTCCGCTGACAGCGGTGGTGATGTGATAGTGTGGGATGTCCAGGGCGGGGGTGAGTAGTGTGGGCGGGGCTTCACTTACCTGCATCTTTATATTACCCGTGAGTTACCCATCATGCCTTGTGCTCTCTGCCTGACAGACGTCTACCTGCGCCTGGAGTTTGACCCAAAGACCTTCGACGTGTCCGCCATGATGCACCCGAGCACGTACTTGAACAAGGTGCTGCTGGGAAGCTCCCAGGGTGCACTGCAGCTGTGGAACATTAAGTCCAGGTGAGGGGGGGGGGCTCTCAGCTGAGCTCAGGTTTACTTCACTCTGACCGTCACACAACCTGTTGTCTTCATGTAACATGTCTGTGTTTATTCTGTGGCAAATCTGGTCATCAGTCTCAGACATGCTTACTTAGCTCCGCCTCTCCAAAAGCCCAGTTTGCTCTGATTGGTCTAACCATGGTAACAATGAGGGCGTGGGGACTGATTGTTGTTTTCTTTCCCTCCTCAGTAAGTTGTTGTTCACATTTCCTGGTTGGTCAGCAGGGGTCACAGTTCTGCAGCAGGTCAGTCACATGATTAGTAATAAAGTAAAAAAAACAGGTAAAGTGAATCTCGTAATTACATCAATTACATAAAACTACATTTTCCAGAGTCCTGCAGTTGACGTGGTTGGCGTTGGCACGGCGACGGGCCGCATCATCATTCACAACATTAAGTTCAACGAGACGATGATGAGTTTCACACAAGACTGGGGACCAATCACATCGCTCTCCTTCAGAACAGGTACAGGTGGTTCACTCTGACTCGCCCCCCCTCGCTGTCATTCATTCAAACAAGGAAGTACCATCTCTCTCTCTCTCTCTCTCTCTCTCTCTCTCTCTCTCAGACGGGCCTCCCATCGTGGCGTCCGGCAGTCCTCAGGGCCACATTGCATTGTGGGATCTGGAACGCAAACAGCTCGTCACTCAACACAGGAACGCCCACAGAACAGCCATTGCCGCGGCAACCTTCCTGCATGGAGAACCGCTGTTGGTCACTAACGGGGCCGACAACGCCATCAAGGTCAAACAAACAGATAAATAAACTGTTTATTTTGTCTATTGTTTGTTTTTATATTAATTAATATCGTTTTTCTTTTTTTCCAGGTGTGGATATTTGATCGGGAAGGGGGTGGAGCCAGACTCCTGCGGAGTCGTCAAGGTCACAGCGCCCCGCCCACCACCATCTATCACCATGGCATCGATGGAAAAAATATTCTCAGTTCAGGTAAAAAAAGATCTTCATCATCTGCATTGGATTTATTTAAGTAGAATTTATAGAATTATATTATTTACTTAATTTTGATTTGAGTTGTTTATATTTTTCTTATTTCTGTATAACTCCTGAAACTTGAGCTGCAGTTTGTTTAGAGTAGAGTTAGTTACACGTTTAGTATGTTGTTTACATGGTGCTCGGAGAATCATGGGTATGTTATACATTGTGTCTCCCCCTGCAGGTCAGGACGGGACACTGCAGTCTTTCTCCACCGTCCACGAACGTTTCAACAAGAACCTGGGTCACGGTCAGTTCAGTGGTCTCATCGTTATTTGATGTTGTATCCATATTTACAAGTATTTAATGTTTTTAATGTGTGTGTGTGTGTGTGTGTGTGTGTGTCCAGGCTCAATCAACAAGAAGAAAGAGCAGAAGAAGAAGAAGGGGCTGGCCTACGAGGAGCTGCGTCTTCCTGCCATCACTGCGTTCTCCTCGGGTCCGAGGCCGTCACTCACACCAGTCACAGAACTCCTCAGAGAAGAACTCTGACTGACGCCCTCTCTCTCTGTTGATTGACAGCTGCTGCCCGTCAGTCGGATTGGGATGGAATCGTCGCCTGTCATCGCGGTCGCCGAGCAGCCACAACATGGAACTACCAGAGGTGCACCATGGGAAGTTATCACCTGCAGCCCCCCGGCTCGCGCAGGGATGCGGTGGCCACGGTAACGGCATCATGTGTTTACAGTGAACATATTTACCAGTTTGAGTAAAACTTTGTTTTCTTATTCAATACTTACTTCATTGTCGCCAGGCCGTCGACATCACTTCCTGTGGTAACTTTGCTGTGATTGGCTCCTCGTGCGGACGTGTTGACATCTACAACCTTCAGTCAGGGCTGCATCGTGGCTGCTATGGTGACAACGAGAAAGGTGAGCTCACCTGCCTGTCTGTGATTGGTCTGTACTGTGTCCCAGTCCATCGCTGACCCCGCCCTTCTTCCCCAGCTCACAGTGGTGCGGTGCGAGGTGTCGCCACAGACGCCCTGAACCAGCTGACCCTCACCGCTGGCTCTGATTGGCTGCTCAGGTTCTGGCGTTTTAAGACCAGGAAACAGGAACAACAGCTGAAGCTAAATGCTGCCCCAGCTAGCATGATGCTACACAGAGACAGGTAGCTTCCAGTTAGCAGGTAGCTAAAGGTAAGCATGACGCTGCACACAGACAGGTAGCTAACATGTATTTATTTTTTCCTTCCTGATGTTAGTGGGATGTTAGCATTAGCACTGGATGACTTCACACTGCAGGTGGTGGACACAGAAACCAGACGAGTGGTCAGGAGGTTTGTGGGACACCACAGCAACATCAACGACATGGTGAGTTGAGTGAAGCTAACACAGCTAGCAACCTGTCGATGATGCTAATAGACGGTTTTCAACCTTCACGATGCTAACGCTGGTGATGATGTTACTTCTTCTCCCTAGACCTTCAGCCCTGATGGTCGCTGGCTGGTGACCGCGGCGATGGACTGCACCATTCGTACCTGGGATCTTCCCTCCGGCAGGTGAGAATGGAATAGTCCAGTGTTGATCACATGACCACGAAAAACTTAGATGTTTATTATTCATGTTAAGTTTGGATCTTTTTCCTCTACACTTCTTTCATTTTCATTGAACTTTCACCTCAGAATCTGAACATGAAGTTTTTTTATTATATCCGTGAATTTGATTGTATTGTTTATTTTTTCTATATTATGTTTATATATTTATATCATCCAGTTGAAATTAATTTGAGTGACAGGTAAGCACGATATTAATGATCAGAAAAATTATATCAATTGTCTCTTCTCAGCCTTGTAGACTGTTTCCTGGTTGCCATGGCGCCAGTGGGTGTGTCCATGTCCCCGACCGGAGACTTCCTGGCGACGGCCCACGTTGACAGTCTGGGCGTTTACCTCTGGTTTGAACTTATAACCTCAACAGTTTTTATCTGTTTGACACTCGGCCAATCAGATCACGACATCACTTAACTGACACTGCAGCAGCCAATCACAATACGGTTCTCCTCCCGCAGGACCAATAAAAGCCTGTGTGGGCCCGTGGGGCTCCGCCCACTCCCGAGTGACTACCAACCGGTTGTGGAGATGCTGCCTGGCGTCACAGTGGACGAATCAGAACAGGAAGTACCATCAGAGGAGGTGGATGATGCATACAAGTCAGCTGATCAGCTGGGGTTGGAGCTCGTAACGCTGTCGCTGCTGCCAGAGTCTCGATGGAAAAGTCTGCTTCACCTGGACGTCATCAAGGTGTCACATGATACGTCCTGCTCGCTCTCATGTGCATATTCTTTTAAAGTGTGTTTCTTTTGTATGACGTCATGTGAACAAAGACACAAGCTGTTTCTCTCCGTTTGTAGAGGAGGAACAAACCTGTAGCGCCCCCTGTGGCTCCAGCTGCAGCTCCCTTCTTCCTGCCGACAGTCCCCGGTCTCACGCCTCGATTTACGTTGCCCGAAGCCACAGATCAGGAAACTCAGGTAAACCTGAAGAATGTCCACTTCTTCTTCTGTCCCCTGCTCGTCAGCATGAGTCTGTGAGGATGTGAGGCTACCATGGTAACTGCCGGTTTAACTAAGATAGTGAATCTCCATAGTAACTGTTGCTGCTCCGCTAACCAATCAGATGTATAATCAATAACATGAGAGAAACTGGATCTATTTAGTTTATCAATAACTAGGACACATGACACCTTGTTAAATGTGACTTGTCCTTCCTTTATTTGAAAGTGTATCTGAATCTTATATTTATCAGAAGATGATTTTCCATAAGGTCATGTGATCAGTGATGTATTAACTTTAGAAGCCAATAAGATCAAAGATCGGATCTACAATCTAATGAATCGAACCAATCAGCAGCCATCGTGTGGTACAAATGATGACATCACATTGTTGTTTTTTCCAGTCAAAGATGCTGAGTCATGGTCTGTTGAGTCAAAAGTCAGAGTTCAGCTCTGCTCTGGAATCAGCTCTAGAATCTGGATCATGTGAGTCTCTGTTTTTACTTTTTTTTAGGTGTTAATTATTTCCATTCATATTTTGATATCAACAATTATTTAATGATCGAATCTACAACAAAAAGTCGATGTTTTATCTTTATATGTAGATAAACAAATTAATGTATGTTTTTAGAAAAATTGAGTATCATATTTTTTTTTCTGAGTAAAAGTTACAAAAATACAATGTTTCTTTTAAAATATCTGAATTCTTTATCAAACAAGATGTCGCCTCATCACATAAACAAGAAAAACTCTCTCTCTGCAGTTGATCGCCCAGTGCGGCTCCTGAAGGATTGTGGGCCGGCGGCGCTCTCTGTCGAGCTCACCTGTCTGACACCGGAGGGAGGCGGAGCCAGCAGCCTCCTGCTCGCGTTCGTCAACATGATTGACAGCATGTTGGCTAATGGGCGGGACTTCGATCTGGCTCATGCCTACCTGGCACTATTCTTAAAGGTCAGCAGCCAAATGTCTGAATTTTAACTCTGATTTTCTGTATTTTATTGTTAAAAATAACTTCAGCATTTGTTCTTGTTTTTCCAGCTCCATCTCCGTACCCTGTCGCAGGATACTGATGCCATGGCAGCATTGCTCCGCCTCTCCACCCATATGGAAGCAGGTTGGGCGGGGCTACGTTCCTCATTTGACCAATCACTTTGTCTGCTGTCGTACACTAAGAGTGCACTGCTGTGATAGTTATTTTAATAAAGTTAAATGTTGAATTGTTGTCCGCATGTTTGTTTTTTTACTTAGTTTTATTAAAAACCGACCATTTTATTACTTTCCTCAAAAACGATTTAATTGGTTTATTTCTACTGATGTATAATAAATAAAAAATTACAACTGAAAGATTGAAAATTAAAAAATGTAAATTTTTATTAAACAAAACAATGTCCAGTTAATATTGACTTTTATTAAATCATGTGCTGTGACATCACTCCGATACCCAGAGCTTGAAGGTGCGGTCATAGGAACAGGTTGCGATCAATTTCCCGTCAGGTGACACGTCGACTCCCATGACCTGAAAACATATAACATTATCGACTCTGACCAAACAGCTGAGTTGACCAATAAGAGTGCAGTGTCTCACCTTCCCCTCGTGGCCGGCGAGCGTCTTCAGTGGCGTCCAACCAGGCTGACTCCAAACCTTTGCTGTGTTGTCATACGCTCCGGTCAACAGGAAGTGACCGTCTGTCGCTACAAACAGAAAGTGACATCGAATAAAAAGACAGATTATTCTAAGCTCAAAAAGAAACAAGGCAGAAAAGACAAGTTATTCTTAAATTGAGAAAATATACAATAAAAAGTTTTCAAAAAACTCTTTAAAGTATATTCCCAGCTGTTGCCATGGAACGCTAGTTCAGGATAACATTATCAATAGGATAAAAGACACATGGCCTTTGATGTAATTGTGAAAGGGAAATGTCCCCAGTCTTTAATGATTAACAGGATAAATCAAAAAAAATCCAACCAACAGGATCCAATCATCAATAGGATGAAGGACACATCCTTGTTGTACTAGGGGAACGCCCCTCATCTCCTCAACACGATCAAAGTAACAAGTCTGCTCCTATATGACAAACTGTATCTACATCCTTTGATCCTGTATCATTACAGTAACTGTAGATGGTAGGAATGCACCTTTACGTTGGTTACCACCTGCCAATAGAACCAAAGAGGTTCTTTATGGCGGTTGAACTAAAGAGGAGGGGAGACGAGATTTATCTTGAGAAGACAGAGAATATTAAAAAGCTGTCACATGGAGTCAAAGCAAAGGAGACCACTATTGCGGATCAGTACTGATAAAATCAACCAACACTTCCAGCGGGTGGAGAACTGGTTTAGAGAGATAACTCAGAAGAAGGATCGACCGACACCCTGCAAAGCTCGGCTGAGTGACGAGCTCAGCATCCTCACGCAGCAGAAGAGCGATGCTGAGGACAAAGTGAATGATATGATTAGAGAGAACCAAGTTCTGCAGAATGAAGTCCTGCAGCTGAGGGAACAGCTCCTGGAAGAAAGAAAGCAGGGCCAGCAGCGCCAGACGAGGGAGGTGGCCTCTCAGACCGATCTCAGTATGATCCCAACATGATCAGCTGTGCTCGTGAACGTCGGATCCAGGGCCACTCAGCTGTGGGGACCTGAACTCAGGCAAAAACCGCCCAAAAGCTGTTACTGTCTAAATGGTTTGAGCCCCAAGAAGACAACGAGGGGGGACAATGGGTGGCGAGGGGCCAGACTTTACATTTAAATCAGATTTGACTCAGAAAATGAAATGAATATTGTTTTATTTCTTGGTTCTGGTGGGCGAGGACTGTGTGCAAGCACTTCCTGTCAGCTCCCACACCTAACATCATTAGGGCCGATCACGCAGTGTGGTTTAACTTCAGAAGCCAATAAGATTAAAACAGGATCTACAATCTATTGAATGCTGCGTTCCAGACAACTTTGAACGAAAGAAAGAAAGCAGGGCCAGCAGGGCAAGACGAGGGAGGTGGCCTCTCAGACCGATCACCCTCATAAACTGCTGGAGGCGGAGCTTCAACAGCATGATCAGCTGACAGTGTTCAAGGAGAACGTCCAGATCCGAGTCCGATCAGCTGCCGCGAAACACAACTCAACCAAAACAAAATTAAAAATGTGTCCGTCTCAATGGTTTGGAGATGTTTGAGCCCCGAGAAGAAAACAAACTGGGAGACAATGGGCGGCGAAGGGAAAGTTTCAGAGTCGTATGAGTTGTTGTTGTTTCTTACGTTGGAAGCGGACTGAAGACAGGAGGTTCTGGTGGGCGGGGACTGTGTACAAGCACTTCCTGTTTCTCAGCTCCCAAACCTTGCAGGTGTTATCACCACTTCCTGTTGCCAGGTGATACCTGTAGAACCAAAAATAAGGGAACATAAATATTTTTTACTTCACTGAATTTTGTTTCTCAGCTCTGTTCCGTCGTCTGCTTCACTCTTATTTGAATCTGACTCAAGCTGGTTGGTTATGTGTAGAGCGTGCTTGTCTCTGATTGGCTGACCCGTTGGGGGAGAAGTGCACGCTGTAGATCTCCTTCAGGTGACCCTCGAGGAAAACGACACAGCGTCCAGTCCGAAGGTCCCACACCCTGCCGAACGAATCCAGGCCTCTGATTGGATGACAGGTAGAGAGGGGCAGGGGCCACAGACACAGTGAACATTTTAATTTTGATTGTAGTACTGTGTAGTACTTAGTGCATCCCAACCCCACAACATCTTCTTACACTCTGTGCTAAACCCTTGTGTTGTAATAGTGTGTAGTACGATGTAGTACGGTGTAGTACCCAGTAGCAGCCAGTGAGCCATCGGGGTGGAAGTGGAGGTCGTGGACTCCTTTGCTGTGACCTTCCTGATGGAGAATTTCCTCCTGAACCTCCAGATCCCAGAGACGCCACGAGTTATCATAGCTACACAGACACATATCAACTGTGTATTAATACATGCTGTGTGTATTTGTACAATGACAGTGATGCTGAAGAAACACCCATTTACCACGTCGTTCCGAGGAACCTTCCAGATGGATGCCAGGACACACGGGACACTCGCTCACTGTGACCCTCGATGTCCGCCACAGGCTCGTCACTATGATAACCAGGGACCGGAATTAAAGAGCATATAAAACAAAGTTCCCCTCCCTGTGTCCCCTTCTCCACCTCCTTCCCTCTCTCACCTCTCGAGGTTCCACAGCTTCACAGAGCCATCAGCAGCACACGAGGCCAAGCTGACATCCGATTGTTCCAGAGAGACTCCGGCCTGAGGGCGGAAGACGATGGCGCCGACGTTGGTGTTGTGTCCTGAAGGACAGAGGACGCGTTCCCAGTTAGAGTTTTAAATCCAGAAGGACAGAGGACTGGTTCCCAGTTACAGAGTTTTAAATCCAGAAGGACAGAGGACGGGTTCCCAGTTACAGAGTTTTAAATCCATTTCAATAAAAACTGTGAAAAACTGAAGTTAAATTCTTAATCCTATTAATCGTCTGCATCTGATTAGAATTTAACATCAACACGAAAGACAATGCTCCGCCCACCTCTGAGTGTACGAATCGGGCTGCAGTCGGGGACGGACCACAGCTTACACAGACCACTCCTGTTGGGGGGGGGGGGGGGATTTGTTAGTTCAAAAGAAACTAAACTCAGTTGCTAATACTAATGCTGTTCCTGTTTGTTCCAGTTCTAGCTCTTCTGTCATGCTAACTTCTTGTATGCTAATTGTAACAGGAGGCGGGGTTCAATACCAGGAGGCGGTGGCCAACATCTTGGAGTCGGGGCTGAAATGGCAGAAGCTGATTGGTCGATCGTCACCGATCTGGCTGCAGAAGTTGTTCAAATTCTGAAGAAAAAATGTAATAACAATATAATGTTATACAAATATTTAATTCTCTTGCACTTAATCTTGGTTAATGATTGATCAATAAATAACAGGATATGAATCTGAACGTGTCTCACCCTCAGACTCTTGTGTAGCTCCTGTTGTCGCATCACCATCGTCGCCTCGGCAACGTCCCTCTGAGCTCGTGCAGCCTCCAGACGCTCCATCGCCCTGATGGACCAATCACAGCAGAGCCTTTCAGTCTCAACTAATCAGATCCTTTCCACATATCAGCACTGTGATGATTTTTGTGATGATGATTAGAGCGAATTTAAAGTTTAAACTTATCAATAAAAACACCACACGCCAAAAACTTCCAACATAATTCAATGTGATAAAGTGATGATGAAGATCTGAGGTGATGGACTGATCACCTGATCAATAACATCTTTACAGAACATCAGGTCACAAATCTATAAACAAATGTCGGCTCCATCTCCAATTCGCTAGTTTGTTATCGACTTACCGGGGCAGAGAGTATTTGGCCAACCAGAGCCGTGCATCCTTCAGGGAGGCGGAGCCTTCATGGTACCACGTCAGCTGACACTGTGATTGATCAAAGACAAAATACTGTAATACAGTGTGTCCCTGTGTAGTGCTGGTGTGTACTGTTGTGTGTTGTTGAGACCTCGTCCTGTGTTCTTTTCCCTCGTTCTTCGTCTTTTCTGGACTTTTTCAGAGCATCTGGACCAACAACAGAAAGAACGCCCCGCAACCTACACACAAACACAAACACACACGTTTAAAACTTAAAAACTTTGTTGTAACGTGGGCGTTGTGTTTTTATTGTCATGTATTGTGTTTTGTTTGCTAATAACCACCACAAAACTATGAACTGTGGGTAATTCCTTTTGCAACTTCTCAAGGGAAACAGTGGTTGATTCTGCAGCTTTGAGTTTGCGTCGACACAGGAAGCTTTCCCACCTTTCCCGGCGATCAGCTGGTCCCTCTCCGAACAATATGATTGGTTCACCGAGAGCCCGGAGACCCGCCTTCACCTCAGTGTCATCGGTGGAGACGGTGATCTGACGTGCACGCCGCCGCCGCTCAAACTCAGCCAGCGCGTCATTTTGCCGCTCGCTGACCCGCTCCTCCATGTCCAGGGTCTCTCCTGCACAGCATCATGGGAAATGAGTGTCAGTCTGATGCGTGAACATGCACTGGTGGTTTACAACATGAGACTCACCTGAGGAGATGTTGATGTTTCCCGCCTCAATCCCGGCCTTCACCGCATCACTTCCTGACGTATTGCTCCTCCCCATGTCGGAGCTCAGCCGTTCCCGCTCTTTCTCCTCCAGGCTTCCATAGTAAACACGACCCCTCTTCACGGGCGGAGCGATGTCATCGTCGTCAGACATTTTAAACCTCTTCTTTACTTCTTTACTGCTACTGCAATTGCCCCGGAGGCTGCTGGGAAAACTACAAAGCTGAATACAAAACAAAGAAATACACACAAAACTAAGTAAATACAAATTTGAACTTTTAAAAACAAAAGAAAAACAAAAAAAATACCTATTGTCTTAAAACTTTTTGAGTGAAAGTAACTGAGTACAATTACTAGTAGTACAATACTTTGTTACTGTACATACATGTTTCAGGTACTTTTCTGACATTCTAATATAAATATCCGATCTTTTGTTGCTGTTTTAATGTATTTGAGGGGAATGATCTGTTTTAGAGCATCATCGAACATCCAGACAAATTTGAATCTAAATGGACAATAATGGAAGACGATTCCTTTCCTGGTTTGAACTCTATTCATGTGAGGTTAGTTTGATTCGCACAGTCGATAAAAACGACCTTCACTGGTAAACCTTTTACTTTCCTACTCAAACATTTCAGACCCTAGACTTTTAGACTTTCACTGTTAACATCTGGAATTAGTACTGTTATACTTTCGCTCCAGTAATAAGGTTGAATCAATCCTTTTATTTAGTTAATCAACAACATAAATACGTGAACATTTCAGATTTATGAAACAGCGACACCCATAGGACGACGTCAGATCACACTTTGTCTCTTAAATCTGCGTTTTTTTTAACGCAATAAATATCGTCACCACCCACATGACGACAGATGAACCACAGAGCAGCGGAAACCGGTTTAAAGGAACAGACGCAGAACAGACCACGATCCAGGGACGAGTCTAAGCGATCAGAGTACGGGACCTGAGCTAGTGTCGGTTCCTCCCGCGGTCCAGGGAGGACCTTTAATCCGCTTAACAACCGACTGTGTTTAAATCGAACTGAGGGCCGGAATCGAACAGGTTCCGCGGTTCAGGTTCGAATCCACCATTGGAACTTCTTCCTCCGAGGGAAGCAGGGGCTGGTTCATTACATGTTTTGGTCTCGCGAAGGTTCCGGTGCTTTTCATCGCACATTCAAACAGCCACGTCCCCTGCGTCACGCGACGTCACTCACAACTGGTCCAACGGGGAAACTTTGAAATCTGTTTAAATTAAATGAGATAAAACTCACGTGAAGACAAACGAAGCTGCTGCGTCCCTGCTCCGCGACCCGGATGTACCAGCCTCTTTTGCTTCCGGGTCATACGCTGCATTTCCGGTTGGTCCAGCGGCAGAAGACGAACTGAGTAGGAGAAAAACCGGGAAACGTCAGCGCACCTGTCAGGTGAAGGAACTTTTATCTCACACGTTCGAGCCGAGACCAGCGGAAAGAACCGAAAGCAGCTCGAGTGCTTCCGGTTTCATGTACCGTTGGTGTTAGACCTTTAAACAGACATTAGCCTGTTAGCTTAGCATCTGTTTACCTTCAGACCAGATGAGGCTCTTCTCTCTTCTTCTACGGCTGCGACTCACTGATCGATAATTGAAGCTGTTCAGCAATAATCTGGAAAGGAGGGTTTAACCGTGAAAATCCACGTGGGCTCCCCTCCAGCTAGAACAGTGATTATCATAATTTAAAATCATTTTTATTTTATGTTTGTATTATTGTTATTGACAGAAGAACACAACGTCTGTTAGAAAAACGGGAAATTATTAAGAAATACTGAATCTCAATTAGTTTGTCCCGTGATCGGTCTCAGCTGTTTCTCATGAGGCTATTCAGTAAAACCAAACTGTATTTTTACAGCTCGTATTCACAAATTATAGATGTTAAGAATATGTACAAGGTGAGAAATCATCTGTTCCTAACGTCCGATGACAAACAGGAAACAAACGTCAGTCAGGTGATGTCACTTCCTTTCTCAGCAGTAATCATAAAGTATTTATATTCACAAAATAAGAGTTCGTGGAGCATGAATGGAGAACTTTGTTAATGTTCAAAGTATTTATATCAAAGAGTCTGACAGTTGACGTCTGTGTTTGTAGAGAAGAGAAGATGTTGAGGAGGAAACCGACTCGTCTGGAGCTTAAGATCGACGACACCGAGGAGTTTGAGAGCGTCAAGAAGGAGCTGGAGGTTTGAATCCACTTTAGCTTCCGTCATTAATCATGTTGCTACTCGGTGATCAATTCTGTCAGCTGATAAAAACACAACTGTTCTTTTAGGCCAGGAAGCGTCAGCGAGAGGAGGCGGAGTCAGGAGGCGGAGTGGGCGGATCTTCTGTTATCAGTGTTGACATAATCGGGGGCGGGGCCTCTGCATCCTCATCCACAGCGGCGTCGAGGGCGGAGCTAATCAACGAGCGAATCGGGTACAAGCCCCACCCCAAACCGGCCACTCTGCCCACCCTGTTCGGAAGTTTACAATTTTAACGACTAATAAAGAAAAATGTTTACAACTCTTTGTTTTATTCAACACAACAGAAATAAAAATATGTTCATATTTAAAAAAAAGGTCTAATATGTCTCTTACACATTAAAATCGACAAGATCTGTTTGTTCATTTTTATTTTCATAGTAAATGCTACAATGATATTTTCATAAAGAGTTGGAACAAATATAAAAGACAAACGGGCGATTAGTGTTCGACATAAAACAAATGTTTTATAAAAAAAATCTTTAATTTATTTACAGTAACAGTCAGTAGCTCTGACATCACTAATGTCTAGGCCCCACCCACATGCAGTCCAGGTAATGGCGTTGACCAATCAAGACTCGACTCATTTACATGCAGCTGTTCTTTCATTGTAACGGAAGTATCCCCCCACTTACTATAACAACCAGTAAACAAACAGTAAGTGCTGTTTATATAGGAAACAATTGTAATCTCTTGTTTCATTAAATAAATTCAAACAAAGATAACAATTAAAAAAACTATTTGAGAATAAGGGAAAAAAACTTTAGCCCAACCTCATGATGGAAGCCACTGATTGGTCAGAAACATTTCCTGGAATTACAAAGTAGAAAAAAACCAAGGTGGGCGTGGTCTGTGTGATTGATGTGTGTAAATATATTTTTTCAGCTGTCAGAGAATAAAACATGACAAACATACAAACAAAAGAAATAAAATTAATAAAAACAATAAATAAAAAAAAATCAGTTTACATTAGTGCTGACAGCTGATTAGTCCTCAGCAGTGGAATCCTTTAGTGTTCAATCCGTTGCCATGGTTACAGTAGTGATGGGCGTGGCTGTCACATGTGTCATCACACTCGCCATGCGCCGCTCTATATTTTGAGCTTGTTTTGTAAAATTCTTTTTGGTGATTTTAGCTTCCCACTGACGTCGTGCTTACTGATCATGTGACTGGTCGGTTTAAACGTTTGTGTGTTTCTTGTTTTAATAGATTTTGTTTACGATGGAATCTGATATTGATTTGAATATAGTTTTTTATCAATATGTGATCATTGATTCCTGATCAGGACTTTGATGTAGATTCTAACTCAATTCAGTGTAATCAGACACATTTACACAGAGCAAGGAAACTTGCTACATTCACGCTCAAGCTATCAGCCGAGCGTTGTGGATCGATCAGCTGTGGTGTCAACAGGTCATGTTAGTGTGTAGCTACATGCTAACATCGCGGCATTGTTAGCACCCAACAGTGTTTCCTTTTTTATAATGTAGTTTAAAGAATTTAGCCAAATGCTAAATATTAACAAAGGTTGTAACAAGTGTCAACCTGCTGACCACGCCCACCTGACATAAAAGTGACTCGTCTTTTTCTGATGGCGTGCCCTGATGGCGTCCTGCTCCCGAGAACGTGACTTCACCTTCTTCCGTCTCTGATGATGTCATCACTTTTTCTTGATGGCGGTGAGGTCTCGCTGCAGCTCAGAGAACTTGGGTCGTTCCTCGGGGTTGTACTGCCAGCAGCGCTGCATCACTTTGTACACTTCATCCGGGCACCGCTGAGGACACACCATCCTGTAACCTGGCAGCCAGGAAGAGAGGGGGGGCGGGGTGTCATTTCATAATGACATAATCACAAACATTTTAAACTGTCTATCCAGAGATTATAATAGATCAGGTTTATATGAAACTTTGAAAAGCTCTCAAAAAAGTCACATAATCATTGTTACTTCATTCCTAAAGGATAAACTGATATATCTGTAACCAAATACTTAATTAAAGAGGTGTGACGCCATCTTTACCTTTTTCCACCTGCTCTCGAGCCTGCTGATTGGTCATCCCGGGATAAGGACACACCCCGAGACTAAAGGTTTCCCACAGCAGGATCCCGTAACTCCACACATCACTCTCTGAGCTGTAACGACCTGCAGCAGCCAATCACAGAGCAGGGTAGTCAGACCAATAACAGCAGGAAACAGAGCACACAACTAGTTTACAAATTGTGTTACCATAGTTGAGGGCTTCAGGTGCCGTCCATTTGATGGGAATCTGTTTGAGTCCAGATGAAGAATAAATGCCATCGTCCTCCTGACGACTCATCCCAAAGTCACTGATCTTCAACACGCTGCCCTCCCCCACCAGACAGTTCCTCGCCGCCAGGTCCCTGAGGAACACGTGGAGATAGGGAAGGTTCATTCAGCGAGTTTAAAGTGGGATTTCAATGTGCTCCATGTCTGAGCCGTCAATAAAGGAATTGTTCTTCAGTAAATTTTTGGAAGAGCAGATGATGTGTTCACAGACTATCAGGCGCCACAGCACTCCATTACCTGTGGATGCAGTTCTTGCTCTCAAGGTATGCCATCCCGGCGGCGGCGTCGACAGAGAAGCGAACAAGCTGCTTCGTTTTCATCTCGTCTTTCTTCTTCCTTAGGAAGGACAGGAAGTCTCCACCTGACAGACACAGCAAACGTCACATGAACACACCTGTCAAACACTCGAACCAATGAGAAATCAGCAAAAGGCTGGTGAAGCTCCACCCACCAGGAACCAGCTCCATGACGATGTAGATCGGCTGTCGCTGCGTACAAACACCAATCAGCTTCACAATGTTCGGGTGGTCGTACTGCTTCAGTATCCTGCAGCCAATCACAGACAAGCAGCATGAGACCCCAGTCAATCACACGCTGGAGGAAGATGGCACCCCCCCCCCCCCCCCCACACACACACACACACACACTGAGTCTATAATTTTTGAGTTGTCAACTTGACTTGGCCTTGAGATAATGTATGTAATGATTAGGGACATTTAATACAGAAAAAATAAAGAGTTAAACTCAAAATAGTGTTTGTACAGTTCTGTTGTTTTCAGGGTTCATGTGAAAATCTGACCTGGCCTCAGACAGGAAGCGGATCTTCAGCTCTGGAGGTAAATCTTCTTTACACGTTTTAACAGCCACCGGCAATTTGTCGCGCTGCAGTGTCCCTTTAAACACTTCGCCAAAGTTACCCTGGCAGCCGGCAGACAGCAGGGCAGGATGGTTAATGGAGGCAGAGACAGGTTACACATGTTGAAATGGACACATGTGTCGTGTCGTCACCTTTCCCAGCAGGTCCCCGAGCGTCACGTCCTCGTGGTTCAGGATCCACTTCTTATCCTGAACAATCAGTCAATCAATCACTTGGCTCAGACATGCTAACGTTCAGATGTATGAGTCAGTGACCAGATGAGTGGTTACCTTGAGGACGGGGTGGAGGAGAACGACTCCAGACTTCTTGGTGATGACCTGCTTGGTGGTGAAATGATGCTCGATGAGTTGAGGGATTGTGGAGAACCCGGTCCCTTCGAAGCGGTACTGACTCTACCGGACAGACACAGGATGGACCCACAGTGGATTTTAATTACAGGCATTTTTTATTACAATAACAACAATCGATGATCATTAACATTAACTGAATGTTTTAACAATACGTACGTCTGCGAACTGGATGATGAAGTGTCGTCTCTGCTCATCAGAGAACACCGACAGGACGTACTCGCCTGGTTTACCGTGACTCTCCCGCACCAGGAAGTCTCCCTGTTGCCGCAGTAGCTCCTGAGCCTCAGTGCGGGGGATGGCACCATGATACCAATCCTGCTCCCCAAGGGGGCGCTCCGAGGTGGGGATCACATCAAAGAACTGCTGCATAGGGGGGGGGGGGGGGGGGGCAACAATCTCTTTACAACAACCAAACGAACATCGTCATCGACAAATGATAGTCCAATCAGAGTCAGAGTCTCACCGAGGAGGAGGAGCCAAGCACCGATTTAGGAGAACGAATCATTCCAGCGAGAGAGTGACGCAGCGTGTCGAAACGAGACGTCTTCTCCTTCGTCTTATCCTTCAAATCAAACAAGCACACAAGTCGTGTTTAAACATATAACTGACAAGAGGAGCATTTATTTTAAAAGTCTTCTTTAGTTCCTGTGCAGATTTACAGTAGATCCCATAGAACGAGCGTCGTCCTCATATGGCAGTGCAGGGGGAGACGGTTGTGGGGGAGGGGAGTTGGCGGCGGCAGCCATCTTGGTGTCCAGCAGGGCCTTCTGGGAGGCGAGGCGGGCCTCAGATCCACGCAGGGACTGGACAGCGTGGCGGAGCTCGAGAAGAGCAAGCTTCTGACTGAGCAGCAGCACACAGCTGAGGGCGAGAGAGAGCAGAATGAGGAGAGAGAGGCATGGAGCAAGATGGAGAGAGCGATGAAAACAGACGGTACTCACTCGCTCCTCCGCTCGCCATCTTGCTGGCTTGTCTGAATCTTGGTGTCGAGGTCATCGGCCAGGGCCTCCTTCGTCCTCAGGTTCTGCTGAGTCAGTGTCAGCTCCTCTGTTGCTGACGACATCCTGAGAAAAGAACCAATCACAGACGTTACTTCAACAGGAAACAGTGTCGGGACAGTTTGTCTTTCCCTCGTAGCTCACATGGCCTGCAGACTGTCAGCCGTCAGCGTGTTCCAGAGGATCTCATTGGCCGGCAGGTTGTCCGTCTCCTCCAATAGAGTAGTGTCAAACTCCACGTTTGGCTCCGGAGTCTCCGGTGACCTGAGGGACAGACAGACACTGTTACCCCGGTGGTGAGGAGAGAGCGTGTTACCAGTGTAACCACAGAGTGTGATGTTGGGACCTGTAGGCATCAATGAAGTGTTGATACTCGGCGAGTGGGTCGATCTGCTGAACAGCTGCTGAGATTTCCTGATGAACTTTCACGATGTCGTCGGTCAGAAGACTACTGATCTCACAGTACTCCTCCAGAATACTCTTACTGCAGCGATATAAGAGTAATAGATTACTTATACTGCTGAAACAGAGTTCAAGCTCAGCGTGTCAGGGGTCATGTGACTCACAGTGCGAGCGTCATATCCTCCTGCATCCGCTGCAGAGCGTCCAGCAGAGCAGGCGCAGCGTTGCGTCGGTGGTCGTCCTGCTGCTTTCTAGCGCCGCACACCGCCAACACATACTGGTTATGAAGGTTGTGGAGCTTCGCAGTCACTTTGTCGTAACGCTCTCGGGCCCGCTCTGCCTCCCGGCCTGTGATTGGATCAGAAGCGGGGAGGGGGAGAAGTCACAACTTTAGATGAACTGCCATTAACTAGAAGCAGCCCAACACAAACTGATCACAGATCAATAAAAACCTTTTGTCAGAGCTTCTTTATATTTTTCTTTGGCGTTGTTTGCGTCACGGCTCAACTGACGGTACGTCGCCTTCAGCTTCTCCAGGTCACTCCTGGTCACCTGTCAACAACAAACACCAGGTTATAGAGGGAGAGAGCGATCAGATGATGTGGTGTTTCTGATTGTTTCCCAGCAGACCTTGTGATTGTGGCTCTCTAGCTGTTGATGAAGACTCTGGTAGCTCTTCTTCACCTGCTGCTTGTCTCGTATCAATGTGGCGAGGCGGTGCAGAGGACCTGAGTTCAGCTCGTCAGCGTGACTCCTCATCACTCGCCCCAACGCCTCCGTCTGACGAATCACCTGCGACCAAGACTGACACACAGAGAGAGAGAGAGAGAGAGAGAGAGAGAGAGAGAGAGAGAGAGAGAGAGAGAGAGAGAGTGGGTCTGACTGCGGATCGGGCGAAACCAACCAGGACTGAATGAACAGGTAAGTCCGCTCACCTTGCTGACCGTGCTGACGTAGTCCGCAGCTTCCTGTTTCTCAGTTTGTTGAGTCATGTTAAGCAGCAGAGCCGCGTACTCCTTATCACTCTTCACCCGCAGAGTCATGAATCGCTTCACCGTCTCCAGCAGCTAGGGGGCGACAAACACACTTCTTGACTGACAGCTCTGATGGCTCTTTAAAATGTTAATTTGCACAGTGTAGACTTCAGGGTTTATTCATGTCAACACTGATCTGAGGCGCTGATCTCAACACGCCTGAAGTTTACATGTTACATACATGTTTCAGAATATAAGACCATTAAACATTGGCTCTGACACGTGTGAACTAAGACAAACCTTCAGCTCCCAGTCCTGCAGCTTCAGTAAACCCTCATGGGAATTCCTCAGATCCCGACCGAACCCCATCCTGATCAGTCCCACGGCACAAACACAGACACTAATGGCGAGGGCGAGCAGGGAATGATTGCATGGTCATCTGTAGAGAGAGAGAGAATAGAGGTTAATACATGTGTACACAAACATGTGATCACATGTATTAACACATGTCACAGTAAGACGTATAAACAATTTAATTAATGACAGCTGAAAGAACATGTTTTTCTACGCTCACGAGACGTCATTGATAAACTTCCTGACGCTGACGTGACGTCCTGCAGCTGCTGAACATGTGATGTTGTGTTTATACTGAATAAAGTGAAGCTGATCGAACTGAGGTCTGAACTGTTCAAACTCTCATGAAAACACATGCGATCAACGAGAAGAAAGATAAACTTATTGATCCAGGTATTAATTCGTCTACAAAAAAGTTGAGCTAATGCTAACCAGTCCACCTCCTTAAAACCAGTGGCAGGGTGAAGTTGGGCTAATGCTAGCCACTCCTATGGGAAAGTGAAGTTGGGCTAGCTGCAGCCACTCCTCTTCATCAGAGCCGATGGGACAGTGAAGTCAGAATAACACGAGCCTCCTCAAAGTGAAGTTAAACTCTGAGATCATCTGAGGAGCAGACGAGGAGCAGGAGCGCTCTCCTGTTTCCTGCTGCTCGTAAAGCAGGGAGGAGAAGGAGGAGTGGGACGCTCGGGAGGGGGCTCCCTGTTTTTCCACTTCTCCTCGGGACTTTGCAGCCGCGGTCACGCACCGGGAAGCGGCTTCGTTGCTCGGCGGACTCGCTGTCCGGTCACCGCGTGTCTCTGGCGTCCTCCGCCGGGACCATCTCCTCCTGTTGTCCGAGTTTTTCTCCTCCGCTCCCCCGGCTTCTCCTCCTGTCGTCCGGCCTCAGAGCTAGGTGGCTAATGGCTAACAGGGAGGGGCTTCCGCGGGAAACGGAAAGGGGGAAAGGGGGGGGCTTGGGGGTCTTTATTTAGACTAGAAAATCTTTAAAATCTTTCGGATCAATTTATTGATTGAATTATTAACACCTGAAGCAGATTCATCATAATATATACACATCATATTTTACATGTATTTATCTTTTCATGTGCATAAAAATATACAATCATGTTAAAAAACTGCGTGTGGGAGGAGCTTCATATTAGAATGAAACAGAAAAACAGTTTCTGTCCGACCGGTTATACACACACACACACCTACACACACAAACACACATTCAGTCTCTCGCACACACACACTCACACATTCATACTGACTATTTAGATTATATTGACTATATTGAACATATAGCTCCTGAAAGAACATGAGACTCAGTCCACATGAAACTTTATTCTATTTCCCTCTGTTGACAGTTTAAAAAATACGATTCAAGATGCTGAAAATAAATGAATCAGAATTTAAAAAACGAAGAATTGAAAACAGCAACAAACATATATGTATTGATAAAATGAAGGAGTAAAAAAGACCAATAGAATTTAGAGAAAGAGAAGAAGCTGTTAAATGATTATTAGATCTCTTCCAACAATACAAACACAGAGAGAGGGAGCTCCGTGGAGAATGACAGGAGAGCGGTAAAGTGACGCGGGGGGGTCAGATTGGAGTTAAGACCGGTCGAGTTCCATAGAGAATGAACAGGAAGGGAGAGAGAGAGAGAGAGAGAGAATCATCGTCATGTGGTAGAACAGGTTTGGGCGAGGCGGTCGAGCGAGCCTCACACACACAGTAAAAAGGAGAGAGACACAGATTTGTACTGTTGCTGGAGTTTCCTTCAGTTTGAGACTTGATTTGACTTCAGAAGAAAGAGGATAAAACCCGGAGGAGAAGAAGAAGGTTATCAGAGGTTTCTTTACAACCAGGGTGTGAAGAAGAAGAAGAAGAAGAAGAAGAAGAAGAAGAAGAAGAAGAAGAAGAAGAAGAAGAAGAAGAAGAAGAAGAAGAAGAAGAAGAAGAAGAAGAAGAAGAAGAAGAAGAAGAAGAAGAAGAAGAAGAAGAAGAAACACCACCTGTGGCATCTGAACAGGTGAGTCTGAAACACGCTTGTGAAACTAATGTGGGCTCTCTTATTATTATTAGTGTGGTTTTCCACTTCATGGAAGATATTTCACATTAATTTCAGCTCTCGACAAAAACACAGAAATATTCTCAAAGGAATGAAGAATCAAAATGTCCTCAAACAGTTCAGGAGGAAGTACTTCACTTAAAGTATAAACTTCACTAAAACTCTGGACTACAGTAAAACTACAGGTACTCCAGTAAAACTACACGTACAGGGAGCACTTTGAGATTTTATACGCAGATAGTTGTTAGTAGAGATTAGCGAAAATTTAATCTGGGCCTAAAACACATAGAAAAAGACTCATAGGTTGTGTTTCCTGTGGAGAAATGTTTGACTCGTGTGATAAAAGAAACTAACAGTACAATAAACAGCGACTGAGTCTGACCCCAAATCACCATGTCCTGTACATGAAGCCCCAGAGTACTGCCTGAGGCCTCCAGAGGCTAATCGGCTGTCAGATAATAGCCAATGAGCTACAGGATTGGAAACATGTGACCTTTCGTGTTGTTCCTTTTCGTTCCACAGGTCACATGTGGAGAAAGGTGCTGATGCTAGCTGTGTTAACGCTAAGCTCGGAGGCTGGAGGTATAGACCAGGTCTGCCACGCTAACGCTAAATCAAAGATAAACACTAACTCATCCACAGGTCAGGTCAGGTGTGCTAATGCTAGCTCAAAGTTTAAATGCTAAATCTGGCACAAATCAGGTTAGACATGCTAATGCTAGCCTCGTCCCCTCCTCTGCTACTTCTTCCTCTTCTTCCTTCCATCGCTCTTAAACTCTCTTTTTGTCCTTCCTCCGCAGAGCTCTCTGATTGGTCAGATTTAGAGTGGTCGCCTGTGACACGCCACCATGTCATCAAACATCCATGTTTCCCTCGACAATCCGTATGGTCAGGTGACCATCCCGAGGGCCAAGCTACGCTCCTCTGATGACTCTGCCACGGTGATAGCCAATCCAATGGCTCTGAATATTAATGAGGGGAACCCGTACGGGTCATCGAGCGCTGCCCCCCCACCACCATACATGGTGAAGGAAGATGGAGGGGGGGACGAAGAGGAGGGGAAGTGGTGCCGCGCCTGCTGCTACCGCTGTAGAAAGAACAAATGATGTCACAGCAGCAGGACGTGACGTCAAAGCAACAGGATGTGACGTCATGGCACTAGGAGGATTGGGATTGGCTCAGATTAATTTATTCATCAGTTTTTCGCGGAGAAATGAAGGATGGGGGGAAAGGAGACAACTGAGGAGGTGAATGATGAGGAACAAAGGAAGATTCACCAACTTGATGAAGTTGCAACCATTTTGTGTTAGTTAAAGTAAAACTGTATTAAATTCTGTTTGTTTAGTTTAAACACTTAATATATACAAATAATTTTGAGACAAAGCTTCAAGCTTCATTTCCTGAAACAGGCTCCACCCCCTGAGGAAGATCATGAGTTACAGCTGAAAGCCTCAGAAGCCAAACGACCTGAACCTGAACTCGATGTCTCTGCTGCTTCTGAACTTGTTTCTACTTTATTTAACATTTATACCAACAAAACAACAATTTTAGTTTTATTTGTGTGTTAAATGATTTTATTAGTTTCTGTTCTGTTGTTTGAAAAGTAAAGGAGAGACATCATTTACACCACGTGGGAGCAGATCAGACCCAAAATGGCTGCTGCTGATGTTATTGGTAATTCATCATCTTAAGAAAATATATGAACCCCTTTGTTTGAGAGGTTTCAAAATACTCATGTTCATTAAACTTCATTAATACCAGTTTAAAATTAATTAATCCAGGTTTAAAATTGATTAACCTCCGTTCCTGTTTGATATGAGTCTTTACCTCTGAGCAATTTTTATTATCACGGGACTTAGACATTAATGATGAAGTTACACATAAATTCCTGTAAACTGGACAAATCAGGTTGATTGTAGATTATTGATAATTTCTTTGTTTATTCAAACATCTGTTTTGTATATAGTTTATATTTTAAGAAGTTTTCTCTGCAGAAGAAATGTTTTCATTCAGGAAGTGTTAGAGATTAAAGTGTTTATATTTTTCATATCAATGACTCTGTGGTGTAAATTCGAGCAGACAGTAGAATGTGGTGTTTGCGGTGAAATAAAAACCATGTGAAGAGGATGTTTAGTCTTTTTTAAACATGGAACAGACCAAAGTTCACATGTGATTTATAATTAAACTTACATTACAGAGAAAATGTACAGTTTAGTATTCCTGAGTAACAGGATATTTTTTCATTATGGACAAATCACAAATAAACAACCTGTAGATCCTGATCGTTCGTCTGGGAACTCGATAATCGTCCTTAATGTGCTTCAGGTGTGATGCTCATAAACCCCGCCCACAAAGGTGTTCAAAGTGAGTTGCATCCTGGGTAAGACGAAGGAGCTTTCACAAAATCTGAGAGGGGAAATTGGTTCATTGCACCTGAAGGGAACTGAAGATTTCCCAAAAATGTAACATTCCATTGGGAGCATTGGGAGGAAGGTAATAAATTCAGGTGCAGCTTGAAACCAGCCTGGCCGTGGGAACCCGACCTACATTTCATCAAGATCCCACAGGACGGAGACCACGACCCCTGTGTCTCTAGAAAACACCTACAGATGACCTGATGAAGACTCCGGAATGTCCTCCACTCTTCACCAAGAGGAACATCCAAGCTGAAGTTGAATGAGCTGGAGGTGTTTGGACTGCAGAGTTTCACGAGACAGTTTCATGGACTGATGAAACGGGACTGGAACTGTGTGGACACATGGACCAGTCGTATGTCTGGTGCTGCAGGAACTCACCATCTTGTCCGTGAAGCTCATGGATTCCCTGGAACACCAGAGCAGTTAAAGGAGGAATGTGACGCTGTCATTCTGATTCACATCTCTATAATGTTTGAGGTGCTGGGGTTGAATATTTCATACTCACACACACACAGGGTGAATTCAGGTGGGACACTGAGTAATGAGGGAGACCTCCATGGAAGTCAGTACGAGTGTCCCAGATTACAAAGGGACCTGTCCAACATTTACTAATTCAGCCAGAATTGCCTTTTTTGGGCATCAAAAAAATTAAAGGCTGAGTCATGTCTCCTGAGTAAGATCTCTCTATTCCTTCTTCTGGTGCAGTTAGAAAACAGCTGAAGGTTCACAGAGACGTTTAATATGTTGAACTAATGTGTAGAAGTCAAAATTTGAAAAAATGGACACACACAAACACATGGTCATACATATAGTCTCTCTCTCTTTCTCTCTCTCTGTTGCCAAGGTGACCCTAGTCCGTCCACACTGAGCTGTAACCTGATAGGTTCACCTGAGAAAAGATCCACTCTCTATTGGCTGATCAGATTACAGGTGAGATTATTGATTGTTTAAGTTTGTGAACTGGTGTTACTTGTACTTGAGGTTCCTGTTACAGACACTTACTGTTCTTTATGTTTTCTGTTGATTTTATGATAAACTGATTCAAAGAACGAGTGTCGGCCGAGTGAGGTTGAATTATTGATGAAGGCGAGTCTCTCTTCTCTCAAACGGCGGCAGAGGAACGACAAGAACGAAAGAACAGAGAAGAAAGAAGGAGAAAAAGAACAGCAGAGGTTGAAAAAAACAGCAAAAAGACAAAGGACCAGAAGATAAGGAGTAAAAAAAAAAGAGAGGAGAGAAATTCCTGAAAAATAAAGGACAAGTACAAAGGAAATAACGAGAAGAAAAATCCAACACGAGAAAGAAAGGGGATATAAAAGAGAAGAGAAGAAACGCTACAGGAAATGTGACCCAGAGGATAAAAGAGAGAAAGAAGAGAAAGAATAAAAAGAGCTATGTGAAGGAAAAACAAGAGGAGAGAAGTTCCAGGTGATAACTTCATCTGACCAATCAGGGAGCAGCAGGTGAGAATCAAGAATATGTATACATTTTTATTTGAATGAAGAAAGTTTAAAAAATATATATTAGGAAGTACATTTATGCTGCACATTCCTACATATACGTTTGAATATATATTTATACATATATTAGTACCCTTTTGTTCTGCTGTGACATGTGTCCTGTAGTTGTATTTATCATATAAATATTTGCATGATTTCAGAAATATAATATATGTGTACTACATATATTTAATATTACTTTGCATTATTATTTATATACAAAAGCTCCTTTTCTGTGATGTTTGCACTTGAGAGATTTTCTTTATTTCACCTATTAAACCTGGACTCACTCGTTCTAGTTTGGTTCAGGTCTTGATCAGTTCTGGTTCTAATCTAGTTCTGACCTAGTTCATGTCTGGTTCTGGTCAGGTACAGTATTGGCTCAGGTGTGGTTCTGATCTAGTTCTGATCTAGTTCTGGTCAGGTACAGTATTGGCTCAGGTGTGGTTCTGATCTAGTTCTGATCTACTTCTGGTCAGGTACAGTATTGGCTCAGGTCTGGCTCTGATCTGGTTCTGATCTAGTTCTGGTCAGGTACAGTATTGGCTCAGGTCTGGCTCTGATCTGGTTCTGATCTAGTTCTGGTCAGGAACAGTATTGGCTCAGGTCTGGTTCAGGTGCTAGTTCAGGTCTTGTGATTGATCACTTCACATTAAAGATTCTAAGAAGGAACTTTCTCGTCCAATCAGAAAGAAGATGTCTGATGACAAGAAGAAAGAAGAGGAAGAGCCATGTCCGCCCCTCCCTCCCCCGCCCTCCTCCTCCGCCATGGAGACGATGATGTCACTGGGGAGGCGGGACCTCGTGTGCATCGTGTGTTTCGGTAGTTATGACCTGGCGACGCGGTTGCCTCGACGACTGCACTGTGGCCACGCCTTCTGCCAGGCGTGTCTGAAGAGACTCGACACGGTCATCAACGAGCAGGTGAGCGATGACATCATCAGCAGTCGCCTGAGTGTAGCTTCAAACTCGTTCACTATGTAAACGCCTCCACCGCCTCCAGGTGTGGATCCCGTGTCCTCAGTGTCGACAGAACACGCCGCGGCCCCGGGGGGGGGCATCGGGTCTGGACCTGGATCTGGCCTCATTCCTGGGCATCAAGGCCCAGCAGACCTGTACCTCCTCCTGCTCCTCGTCATCCTGGAGCTCTGGCCTCAGGGAGGGGGGGCTGGCTGGAGCAGCGACCCGGGATGGGAAGCTGTGGCTGGGGAAGGAGCCCCCCCCCGATGACGGCTGGTCACATGGAGGTCTGGCAGAACCGCGGTTCCATCGCTATGGCAACTGTTGCCCACCCCTGTCCTATTGGCAGTGCTGTTGGTTCTGCTGCCAGGGGCGGGGCTAACAGAGGGGTAGGGCGAAGACTGACCAATGAAAATGCTGCTTTAATAAATGTATTCTTTACTGTAAGACCTGTAAAAAAATATTTAAAAATAAAAAAATGCACCTGAAACACAATTTCCATTATTTATTCACAATTAAAAACAGCCGTTAAAAAACATCTATATCTACTATAGTATAACTAGTTTTTGTATTTTAAATTGTATTATTTATATTAAATATATAACGAAAGAAAAAACAAGAACAGAAGAAAATAATAAGAATAATTAATTTTTCTTTAAAGCGAAACCATCAGTAGGTTATAAAACGTGATCAATAAACCTTCAAACATTCCAGCAGTGAATGGACGGACAACATTTTATTTCATATTTAACATAAATTTTTACGTTATGAAAAATATAAATTTGTCTTTTTGTTAAATGAAGCTCAGAAAGTTTGACGAAGGACATAATGAGTTCTCAGACCTGCACTGAACTCTAGACAATCTGTGGAGGGTCTGTATGAGAACACAAAGAGAGAGAGAGAGGGGGGGGGAGAGATAGCGGGGGGAGAGAGAGAGGTTTGGCATCTTGCTATCATGAGGCAAACAAACATTTCCTCTTCATGTCTTTTCTTACAAAGAAAAATACCCACAATGCCTTAAAATGTCATCAGGCACCTCCCACGCGTCAGCAAATCAGAAGCTGCCAAGCCCCTCCCCCACTCTGATTCGCTGTCCCGGCTGCAGGTTAAATTTAAAGTCCTTGGGCGCCTCGAACAACAGAACGATGGTGGACCCGAGGTTAAACTCCCCGATAGCCTCCCCCCTCTGCAAGGCCACGCCCCCATCCACAGGGACCACCCCCTCACACACCGCTGTCAACACACTGTTCACATTGTTGCCATTGGCAACATAACTGTGGTCGTGGAACGAGCCTTTACTGTAGCGGGGGGTGTTGGTCTTCAGCTCCTGAGGACAGAAACAATCAAGATCATCAATAATGTGATCAATATCAATAATCATGTGATCAATTGTTCTTTTCCAAAGATGAAACAAAAAACATCACTTTAATCTTAATTTAAAATTATAAACACCTCCAACATTTGTTTATTTCACTGCGTTAAAGATGAAAAATTACATTTACATTACATGAACTAAAATACAGCATAATTTCAAGTTCTCACCTGGTCGAAGTAAACCCGGATGGATCCTACGTTTGTGGCTCCGACCGCCGTTAAGGAGAAGAAGCCGTGCTGCCATTGGCCGGTGAGCGCCACACGCTCGTTAAGACAGAAGAGATCTTTGACCAAACGAGCCACACCAGGGTTAACCGACATTAACGAGCCTAACGAGAAGAGAGAGAGAAGTGAAAAGCAGATTGACCACAGACAATCGAAAAGGTGATCAGGTGAACCAGTGAACGGGTGATCAGGTGAACAGGTAAACGGGTGAACAGGTTATCAGGTAAACAGGTGATCAGGTAAACAGGTGATCAGGTGAACAGGTGATCAGGTGAACATGTGATCAGGTAAACAGGTGATCAGGTGAACATGTGATCAGGTAAACAGGTGATCAGGTGAACAGGTGATCAGGTGATCAGGTGAACATGTGATCAGGTTATCAGGTGAACAGGTTATCAGGTGATCAGGTCACGCTCCCTCACCTGGGAAGTGTCGTCGAAGCTCCACCTTCCAGTCTGTGGGCGAATGGAAACAGTGATAATCACCTGGCGCCAGGTAAACCACCACGTGGAACAGGTCGTTATCAGGTGACGTCAGGAGGCGTTCCCTGAAGGACAGGGAGGACTCTGAAGAGAGGTGAGGGGGCAAACCAACATGTGAGGTTCTAATTAGAGATATAATTAATAGCTGATTGATTTCTTTATTGATCTGCCAGGACTCATGATCTGAGGTTAAGTGGGCGGGGTCTTACCTTGGCCTCGCCCCTCCTGTGGACCCAGGAACTTCTCCAGACTGTAGGTGACGCCCTTCACCTGCTCCACCTCCGAGTTCTTCACCTGACCAAAGTGCAGGACCCGCCCGTCTGCTGGAGAGATCTGAGGAACCAGCGACCAATCAAATGACAGAAAAAGTGTTTGAATTGAAATACGATTGCGCGTTAAAGGATGAAGAGGGTTACCAGGCAGGAGGAGGCGCAGAGCGGCCTCACAGCAGGTTTGAGACGTCGACGGAAAAATTCCCCCAGATTCCTGTATTGATGTAAATCCTCCACTGCCGCCTCCTGGTGGTCAAACAGAAAACAACATGAAATAAAAAAGGTCTTAATCTGACGGAGTCTCTACGTCAGATTACATTTTTTTAAAACTTCATCATCACCTTCATGTCGACCCCAAACGTCCAGATGTAGAGCGAGTACACAGGTTTACGGAGCCAGTTGGGGAGCTTCACGCCATTCAGATGACCCCAGGCCCGAGAGAGCAGGCGAGTCGGGATTGAGCGGTACAACGCCACCTGCAGGACAAAACAGGAAAATAGAATCAATTATCTGGGCTCAAGACAGTATAGAAAATGTTATAGACAAATTTTGAAGAAGAAAGTGATGGAACAAGAAACTAGGGCTGTGAGCAGCACTGTGCAGGACCTGATGCGGCCGGGGGGGATTGGGAACAGGAACCAGGCGGAACGGCTCTGTGATGTGTGCGTTTTGTGCATCGCAGGAAAGATAAAAACACTTCTCGCATTCCACACGCAGCGCTGTACCACACGTCAAGTGTAGACCACACTGTGAAAATCTAATGCAAATTTAATTAAAGTCTTAAAAAAAGGCTTTCCTCTTTTTGGCAGGAGGTGTTGCTATCACTAACACTACATACGGAATAATCTGTTCGGATCAAAACTCATATAAATCTTTCACCTTTGCAGAAGGAACCTATGACCACCGACCATGGGACATTAAAGTATTGTTTTATTTAAAGCCTAAAACAAACCGTTACGCCACGCCTCGATCACACCGTGTGACTTTTAATAGCTTTTAATCTCCACGTAGTTAAGAAAGCTCCAGGAGAAGTTCGTCAAAATACAACAGTGTACAAATGGTAAGAGATGGGCACATTATTCAAAATGGCAAACTTCCTGTTTGGTCAAGCATATCGATCCAAAGAGTTTTTTGTTCATTATGAAAAGAAACGTAGTCGTACCACACATGACGAAAACTCACAGTTTCAAAATGCCGACGTCATCGATGTCTTGAGGCCCTTTCGACAAAGTTTGACATGGTTGTGGTCTATGGACAAGAGGCGTACATCACCGTATAAGACGTGCAAAAAACAACAAATCTCCTGTTGCCACCAGGGGGCGCTGTGATTTTAAGTCATGATTTCTGTGTAGATGTCATCAGGCCGGGACTCTTTTCATACATGTCCAGTCTGGAGTTTGCCCGAGATACAACAACCTTCTGATGGTGATTCTTCAAAACTTGACGCCACGCCACGGTCACACCGTGTGGTGAGCTCATTTGAATCTCTAAGTCAAAGAGGCCTTTTTTGAGCGTCTGGGTAAGATACACATGTGGGATGACCCTCATAGAAAATTTGCAGTTGGCTCTTTTTAGCCATTTTTGGACACATGTTCCTGAGCTGCTGAAATACGTAAAATTTACAACAGAAGCTGAGGAAGCATAATCCACTCAGTTTCCATAGAGTCCTTGCACTGTCGTGCTCGGGCCCTGAAAGAGAGGAGAATAAAGGGGGGAGGAAATCAAGGGAGGAGAGGAGGACATTCCTAAAACAGGACATACATGTATGGTCGTTAAACTTCTTCCCACTTTCACTTTATCCAATCAAAACCACTCCTCTGCTCCTCTTACCCGTTTGGACAGCGGCCGCAGGGCACTGATGGACAAGACATAGCAGAGGAAGGCAAGTGGCCGACGGCGCCACGGGGCGGGTTGACACACGCCGCCACGGAGCGCGCTCAGACGATGACGGAGATCCAAACGAGGGACCTGCAGCCTGATCATGGTGATGAGATTTTACCAGATTTTACAAGATTTGTGACCATGTGACCATGTGAGTGGGTCAGAGGAGAGAGACAGAAAATAAATAATAAAAAAAAGATTCAAAAGAAAAAAAAGAAAAAGAACTAACAGTAAAATGTGAAGGTCAGTCACATGACGAGTCAAACAGAAGAGTCCAGGTCTGAGTAAAAAAAATAATTATTCATTAACTTTTTTATTCACTTTTATATTCTATGGTCAAAGTTATCAAGATTTTTGTCATGTGACCTGAGTCAGAGGAATAAATACTGAAATAAAAACAAAGAGATACAAAAAGATAATATATAAATTATGAAAAATGCATTAAAATAAAAAACACAGTTGTGTGTTTGTGTATGAACGTTGTTTTCGCTGAGCACTTGGAGGAGGAGGATGAGGACTGACAGCACACAACAGATGCTAAGCTACAGCAAAGCTAGCAGGAATTATGCTAACATGCTAACAGCTAAAACGTGGTGTTATAAACAAACGAATACAAATGAATCACCAATCAGGAGGGGGTGGGGTGGGGGGGGGGGACTGGGACAGGATCAACACGAAACAGGCTAAGCTAGGCTAGAGCTAAAATAGCTGATCTGATAAATTAGCTGTTGCCCTGGATATCACACACACACACACACACACACACACACACACACACACACACACACACACACACACACACACACACACACACACACACACACACACACACACACACACACACACACACACACACACACACACACACACACACACACACACACACACACACACACACAAATCTCCTCATCCCTCTCTCTATCTCTATTACAGGTTTCACAGCTGATTAACACAGCAGCTGATCGCCCCATGTTTCAGGTGAGAGGTGGAGCAGTCGGGGGCAGCAGACACAGAGAGGAAGTGATGTGTTACCTCTGCTGCTGAGGTTATGTGGTCATGTTTACATCACCACTTCAACGGGAGTTATTTGTTTACTCTTTTTTTTTTCATGTCTGATCTTATTAGAAGCTCTTCACCCCCCCACTCAACCACACAGATTCCAGTGGAGGATCCTCTGCTGCGTTCACACTTCATACAGGAGCTCACACATGATCCTCCAGAGCAAATACAGAGGAACTGTCGAGTTAACTTCATGTCTGAAAGCAGCTTAAGTTCTCTCTCTCTCTCTCTCTGTCGCGTGTCAGTGTATCTCGCCCTCAGACAGTTCATTTAAACTATTAAATTGTTAATTTTGAATACACTATTTTACACTGTAAGAGATACACTTTTCTACACATCTATAAAAAACCTCCCCCTACCTCCTCGCCCACCTGAACCGTGCGGTCGCTCTCGTCCTCACCCCCCTTCCTCCTCTTCCTCCTCTTCCTCCTCCGTCTCTGGCACGCCTCACCTGACGCAGCAGGTCGCACTCATGTCTGCCGGCGGGGCAGCGGGACAAGGAGCTTACCATGAGCGAGAGACCTCCGCCGGAGAGAGAGAGAGAGATGGCCGCAGACACATTCGGACCAGTTGAGGAATTAAAACCAGAAGAAGAAAGAGCTGATGTGTTCACTGACACGAGAGAAGTAGTGACACAGGAGGAGGAGGAGGGAGGTATTTATACTGAGGACACTCCCCCTCCTCCCTTCCTCCTTATCTCCTCCTCGTTTCAATATTACCATTGAAAATTATCAAAATATATTGAAATCATTTATTTTGTTGTTTTCTGAATTATTATTTTCATTATAGCATTTGTTAAAAAAAAATGTATCTGTGAAATGAAATGTGTTTAAATCTCGAGTGAAGCACAGCCTCCCCCTGTCCTGCCCAGTTACTGATTGACCAATTGGATCGTGTCCACACTAAAAGGACCAATCAGGAGGCAGGTTGGTCAGTGTTTGAAGTAGTGAAGTACCATTGAAATGACCGGTCAGTGTGTCACCATCACTTCACACTCAACTTTCACCCAGTGAGACCATCACAGGGTCCGAACCAACACATGAGGTGACTGTCGGATGTGAACCTTTGAACCTCCATGTTTGCTCTGCGCACGTGAACCTGACATGTTATCTGGCAGTTGTGCACCATGGTGCGAACAGATCAGTTCCAGTCTAAATCTACACTACAGCCTGTCCACGCCGCTCTGCATCGGCCAATCAGCTGTTCCCTCACTGCGAGAAAAACACTCAACAACATCCGGACTGTTTGTTGTCCTGGCTCCTGAACGGGGGAGCGAGCTCCACATCGACATCAGGACACAAAGTCTCAAGACACGTCTCTTACAACCACCGCTCGGTTAAGAAGATGATGTCAAATAACCATCGTCAACTCTGGTGTTTAAATATATATATAATAAAAAAAAAAAAATCTTGTTGTTCTTGGTTTGTTCCCTCATGGTTGATGCACTTATGTTAAGTCGCTTTGGATAAACGCGTCATTGAAGACATGAATTCAATGTGAGTAGCCTGACCTGCTACCGGGCCTATTTTCCCCCGAGTGAAAAAAGCAGGTTAAGAGATAGGGGTGGGAGGGGAGGACGATAAAGATGGAGAGATAGTGAGAGAAAAGGAGGTGAAGAGGGATCTTTCCTACCTGTGTGGGTGTGGCCAAATGCGGTGGAGCCCCCTCCTCCTGTTGGCCACTCCTTATGTAGTGCTGGTACCCGAGGTAACCACCACCTGTCGCCAGCAGGAGGGGAATCGGCCGGGGACGAGGCAGGAAGCGCCGACCTGAAGCGAGACAGATGATTGGTCCAAAGACGTGAGATCACCTGGTCTCATGACCAATCATCACCTGACACACGACAACACGTCTCTATATCTGAGTCTTAATAAACGTGAACAAATATATTGTTCCTCAGATGACACAAAGCTGTATTTATTTATTTACTTATATATAAACATATTTATATTTATTTGGATACATACACTGATATATATATATATATATATTAACTGATATATGTATAAATTGTTTAAATATATTAGCATTAATCAGTAATTACTTAGTTCATTATTTCCCTTGTGCATGTTTGGTCAGAAAGATTCAATACTTAATAAACAATTGTAAAGTTTCAAATTGTTTGAAACATTTATCAGAGGCGAGTCGTCATCGACTGATCTGTGAACTCCACAGGATCTCATGATGCCATGACACTTCTTACACACTGGAGACCTACAGCTGGAAAAAGCCCAAAAGAAAACAAATATCTGAGGATGAAGAAGTGTTACGCTTCAAGGTGAGGAGAGGAGATGAGAGCAGAGGAGAGGAGAGGAGAGGAGAGGAGATGAGAGCAGAGGAGAGGAGAGGAGAGGAGAGGAGAGGAGAGGAGAGGAGAGGAGAGGAGAGGAGAGGAGAGGAGAGGTGACAGTGACGAGGACGGACGCAGCAGTCGAGACGCAGCAGTCGAGACCCTGTAAACAAACATTCTCTCTCTTTCTCTGGAGAGTTGAACTATCTCCACCTGAGTGCTGCGGAGGATCTGTGTTGTCGGGTCCGAGCATAATCTCCTGCTGTGATGCTCGTGTGTGAAAGAAAAACATTAAGGTGCAGAGCCTCACCTGTGCTGAGGAGGCGCTGTTGGCTGCAGCTCAAAGCGAAAGCTCTGCAAACGACAGAGATAAAGTTTCATCATTAAAACACTATTATATACATATATTGTGAATATTCTGATAAAATGTTAACATCGTCTGATCAAACTTTAACATATCATTACCATTTTTATATGGAGCTGATCTGTATCAAATAATGACTGTTAATCATTACAATCATTTTTTTACAAAACAAAAGCTGACTTCCTGAATAATAACACAGTTATTATATTTAAACCGCAGCTTTAGGTGAACCCTTCATTTCATCTGAGCCGAATCTTACATCCCCCTCACTCACGCATGTCACGCATGTGTGACGTCACAGTTAACGCAATGTTTGGATGTTATGAATCATTTAAAATAAAATTAATACAAACTCAGAACAGAGTCCGGTCATTGTCTCCTCACGTGCGCTTCACGAGCACATCAACCGCGTTACTCTGTCACATGAAGGTCATACGCGACCGCAACGTGATGACATAATTTTTCATTTCAGTAAAGAATAAGATTAACGTAAGAACCTTAGAAATGTTCCGCCGCGCGCAGTCCGCAGGGGCGCCGCCATGTTGTTTGCGGAAGTGACGTCGAGACGTCGAGACGTCGTTGGACAGAAGAGCGTCTCGAAGTTTATATAACGTTTCTATATTTATAATTCATTTAGATTAGAAGGAGAAATATTAATCTCCATTATGTTGGTTTTTGGTTCATGAAGAAATAACCATGTTCTCTGTGATTCAAACACCTGAACTCGGGTTTTAACATGTGAATAGATTTTGTTCGTTAAAACTCGTTTTTTGTAAAAAAAAAATATTTTCTGTAAAATTAGTAACGAGAAATAAAGATCGAAACAGAAAAGATTTTTTTAACGTTTTATTCACTTAAATCATATTACACTTAGCTGAGGGTCAAATGCATGTGTATGTGTATATAGTTGATCATTGCTCATAAGTTGAACAGTGACAGTTCCTCATTCTTGTTTTTCTCCTAGAGTCAAATCCACGTGTTCAGACTTTGAAACCATTCAGGAGCTCGGAGTTAATTGTTTTATTAATTGAAACTCATTTCCATCTCAGTTCCTTTGAAGCAAAGAAAAACATGATACAAATTAAGTGATCAGAAAAAACTTTATTTGTTCCAAAAATAGAAACACTTTCAGCAGAAATATATATTACACTTTAAAAATATTTACCGTGCGATAGCGTCTGTTTTCATTTTTTTTATGAGGTGGAAGTGTTACCTTCAGGGGGTGTGGCCTCTGAACAGGTAATTTCACGTCAACCACAATAAAAAATATTAAATATTCACATTAAAACAGTCTACACTGTAAAAAAAAAATCAAACATCAAGTACACAGCAAAGAAAAAACCCTGTAACATGAGACCGCCTTCCTGATGACATCACCAGGGTAACACGGCAGTTAGCAGGTATGCTAGCAGCTGTTTGTTTGGCCAAAGTCAGCAGACCGGAAGTGATGTCACAGTTCACACATCCAGGCCCTGTTGTGTGAGAAAGTCTTCGAGCGCGCTCAGTCGCTCCACCAGCATCACATCAAGGTCCATGTCATCTTCACCGCAGCCCTCGCCATGGCAATGTCGCCGAGCAGCTGCACGCTTCCTGGGAAATGTGCCACCTGGAAACCACGCCCCTAAAAAAAGGACATTTGTGAAAACTTTTTCTGTTTTTTGAAACTCTCCCAGTGTCATCTGCTCTCCCAGCATACCTTGGGGTCTCTTCCTCTTCCTGGGCTGAGTGAAGTCAGGGAAGAGAAGCACCCTGCGTCTTCTCTGCTGACCAATCAGGAGCAGCGCTCCATCCTTCTCCCGTGGCTCTTCAAAAATCGTCTCCAGACTCCTGTGGGTGGACACAAGGCATTCTGGGAGGTGTAGTTTGTGCATCACATTGATAGTTTATTGTGATGGGGATTTGTATTTTTTTTTACCTGTTGGTGGTGGGGGATTTGTAGTTCTTGTTGGTGTAAATCTCTTCTAGACTGAACTCCTTTTTCTTTAACCTGAAACATAAATATTTATTTTAATTTTAAATTTATTCCTTTTTACATTATTCTATGTGGCCTGCGTGCCTCCCTCCTCTCTTGACCTTTTCACTTTTGGCAGTCCCATCGGTGTGAGCAGCGTTTCCCGTGGCGTCGTCCGGCGGATTCGAATCTCAGAGACACGTTTACTGCGCTGAGCAGAAAAACATAACACAGCGGATATTGAAGAAAAAATTCAAACCAAAGCTTCATTATTCAAAACAGAAGTTATTGAAAAAACTGCACCTCTCCCTTTGAGTTTAGGAACTCAGTGCTTGCTACTGATTGGCTGCCAGTAAAAGGAGCAGACAATCCATTGGCTGAGCAGGGGGGGAGAGGCAGGGGCCGCCTCCAGGGAAGGGGGGGGCTCTGAGTGCTTCGCTGCTTGTGCTGTCGCCGGGTGGAAAACGTTCGGCTGTAAAACAGAAATAATTTATTCAGTTTGAACTTAACTCGTTGTCATGACAAAAGCAATAAAGCACTATAGTGTCTACATATGACAATTACCTTGGTGTTCGCACATAACTGTGAAAAGAAAAATATGATCGAATTAAAAAAGCAATGAATCAGCGGTTTATTAATAATAAATCAATAACTATATAGAATCATAAACATAAAGAACAGAACTCAAGTTATAAGCATTAAAAGGTTCCTGATGAATATTTATTTAACAAACCAGTGATCGCTGCTCACACTGGGCGGGGCCGACCAGTCCTTCAGGGGCCGTGGGGGATTCCCACATGTCCCGCCCCTAACCGAGTCCATTATCGTCTCTACTGTGACCACTGAAAACCGTAACATGGAGGCGGGGTTAAATGAAGACGAGGAAGAGCCGAGCCACAGGCCGAAGGCACTGAGATTGGAAGTGAGGCGAGGAGTCACGTCAGAGAACCACCATTGGCTGGGTGAGACAGCGAAGGCTTCTGATTGGCTGCATGTCTGAAGACTCTGAGCTGATTGGAGAAGGTGGACGTCATCCTGGGATGATGAGCTGAGGACGCTAGGAAATTCAAAATATGATTCAAATAAAATCATATTTAAATATTCAACACATTAAATAAATAAATAATCTCTCTCTCTCTGTCTCACCCGTTTATTAGCAGTGGTCTGTAACCATTTTGTCTGACAACACTGACGGTCTTCCCTGATTGGCTAGTTCCTCCGCCTCTGTGTTTCTTGTGTTTGAAGTTGTGCAGGGTGATTGGCCCCTCCTCTTTCTCTGCTCCTGCTCCTCTGAAGGAGACCGCCATCTGTCCAACAAACCTCCCAGCATCCTCTTCTTCTTCTTCTACAACATATTTGTTCTTCCTCTTTCTCCTCCTCACCTCATCCTCATGGCCCCTGCTCTCCCCCCTCCTCTGCTCTGATTGGTCAAAAACAGACAGAGCAGGAGCCGTGGATGACTCCTCACTCTCTGACTTCACTGACGATGATAAAGAGGAGGAGACAGGAGGAAGGACGGCAGAGATAACTGAGTAGGAGCAAGAGAAGGAGGCGGCGGAAGAGGCAGCAGGAGCTAAGGATGAAACAGGATATAGACAAGTTTAGTTGTTGGTGTTTTCAAACAGATTCATATTAAAAATGACAAAATCATAAATGTGATTGAGCTGATCCAAACCAATTAGAATAATTAATGAATGGACTAATTCTTGATTGAACGACAACAAAATTCACCTTGACACCAGGCTCCTCCTCCCGTCATTCTCTTCTTCTTCTGCCCGTTCCTCCTGCTCCTCCTCTCCAGAGTGTCCAGACGACGACCCAGAGACGCAAGAGCTCCGCGCAAGAGACGCCGAACCTCCAACCGGTGAGCTGACAGGAGGCGAGGAAGAAGGGAGGAGCAGGAGCAACAAGTAGGATGAGGAGGTGGAGGGGGAGGAGGAGGAGGAATTGATGGAGGGATTTGCACAGTGGACGAAGAGACAGGGGAACAAAGGGAAGAAGGAATTGGGGATACGAGACAAGAGGAGTGATGATGAACATGAGGAGGATAAGGAGCAGAAGAAAAAGATGGTGGATGATAGAGCGAGTGGGGAGACAACAAGTAAGGAGGCAAAGGATGAGACACAGAAGGAGGAGCAGGAGGGCTGGGGGTAGAAAGAGAGGAGGAAAAAGATGAAGGAGGAGGTAGTGGAGTGGATGAAGAAAGATGAGAAAGGGGGACCGGAGGAGAAGAAGTGAGGAACATGGGATTAGGAGGAGAGAGGGGACGAAGACGAGTGAAAGATGAAGGAGAGGAAAGAAGGGTGTGAGGAGGAGATGAAGAGCGAGCAGAGGGAGGAGGTGAAGAGGAGAAAACACCTGTAGGACCAGAAACAACTGTCAGACCTCGCTCTCCTTTTCATTTTACATGTAAGATAAGATATCTAGCTCCAAGATGGCGACATCTTCTGACCAATCAGAACTGAGCTGTCTCCTTCAATTGATAACTACTTCATCAATGTTAACATATAAACACCTACCTTTTGGTTCCACCAATGAGAGGACAGGAGGCGGGTTCACAGCAGACAGGACCCGCCCTCTATTGTCGATCTCACTCTGTGTTAGATGTTGAGAGAGCATGATGGAGACTGGGGGGGGGAAGTGAGAGACAGAGAGAGAGAGAGACAGACAGAGAGAAAGGGACAGAGGGGGGGGAAAGGGGGAGAGAGAGAGAGAGAGAGAGAGAGGGAGAGACAGCCAGACAGAGAGAGAGAGACAGTCAGAGAGAGAAGGAGAGACAGAGAGAGGGAGAGACAGAGAGAGTTTAAAAAGTTATTCTCACACAAACATAAACACACTGATGTTGAACTTTTCACAATAAAAGCATTTAAAGGGCTGAACCTAATCTCGCTGCCTCTCGCGACATTTAACAGATTTTGGTTAAATCACAACAACATGAACTGGTGATTCTGACGTGTTGGTGACGTCACTGGGGATTCGGTGTGAACAGGGAAACGTCGTCAGGGGAAACTTGTTAAAGAACAAGAAGAAGCAAGAAGGGGGGGGGGGGGGAATTGATGGGAATAAAGGAAAGTGTCGAGCTAGCTGCGGCTAACTGCCGTTAGCATGCTGTACTGTGCGTGACGCCGTTAAACCGAGACATTCTTGCGGTTCTTGTTACCTGTCCTCAGCCCGGACGGTCCGTTAGTCTCCGTTAAATCCTCCCGTCTGTCATTTTAAAACGTCTACCGACAGTCGGGGGCCAGGTCTGGCCGAAGCTTCTACACCGATGCTCGGCGCCCGTCACAGCATCAGACCGGTGTCAGGCTAACGGAAGTCCTCTTCCTCTTCTTCGGTGTCTATTGGTGTTTGGAAAACTGCAAATTGAATCACTACCGCCACCAACTGGCTTGGATCAAAATCACGACCGCTCCTATCCTCTTCCTGTTTACCTCTTCCCCTACTTCCTCTGAAATCTGTAAAGCATCTATCTCTCTGTCTGTCTGGCATGACATGTGATCAGTAGTGAGTTTCCCCGTCCAATCAGAGAGCAGCTCTTATCAGTAACTGACCTATGATCAAGTTGCACTTTCACCTGCAGCAACAGAAAGCCACAGACGAATGAAACAGGATGGTTTTGGTCATTCACTCATGATGCAGCTCTTCCGGCCTCTTCTCTTTGTCCCTGCCGTCCTGGTGCTGCTCCATCAGCTCGCTCCGGCTGATGGCGGCCATGTCCTGGTGTTTCCAGGTGAGTATAGTCATTGGTTGAACATGCGGAACATCTTGGACGAGCTGGTGAAGCGGAACCACTCCGTCACCGTGTTAGTTTCTGAAGCATCTCCGTCCGTCGACTACAACAACAGCCGCTATGCCACCAAGTTCAACTTCCTGGTTTACAAGGTGATGTCAGGTTCAGACATGTAGGGGTTAATGTGTTCTCAAGACTTTAGAAACTTTAATAACTTTCAATGACTTTTAAAACTGGTGCTTCTTGTTGTCCAGGTTCCTTTTAGCAAATCTGATCTACATGGCCTCACTGAAGAGTTAATCAACTTCTCCATGTTCGAGTGGCATCGTTCTTCGATTCTGAAAAGGATTTTGTGGAGTCATGATTGGACGGCACGTTCCATCGATGTCCTGATGCGTCAGTGTGACTCCATGTTCAAGGATGAGCAGCTGATGGCGACTCTGCGGGACTCTAAGTTCGACGCTGTCCTGCTCGACCCGGTGACGATTTGCGGTGACCTGGTGGCCGACCTTCTCGACCTGCCACTCATCGTCTCGCTGCGTTTGTCGTTCGGGGGGGTGATGGAGCGACACTGCGGCCATGCGCCGGCTCCGCCCTCATACGTCCCTGCCGCTCCGCTGCCGTACAGTGACCACATGACGTTTGTGGAGAGACTGATCAACACAGTGACGTATGTCTCACTGTCTGTAATGACAGAGATGTTCTGGAGGCTAAGGCTGGATAAGTACTACACAGAGGTCAAAGGTCAGTGGTAGGTCAAAGGTCAGCTCACCTATCTCTTCAAATTAAAAGCCCAACAAAGCTGTTTCCTTTATGTATGTGTTGACAGGAAGTCCCACCAGCTACTGTGGGACTCTGGGAAAAGCCGACTTGTGGTTCATCAGGACTTTCTGGGACATAGAGACGCCAAAGCCGATCCCGCCCAACTTCAAACATGTGGGCGGTCTGCACTGCAAACCGGCCAATCAGCTGCCAGCAGACATGGAGGAGTTTGTTCAGAGTTCGGGTGATGCTGGCGTGGTGGTGGTTTCCTTTGGCTCCATGGTAACCAACTTCACGACAGAAACTGCTGATGTCATCGCCGTTGCCCTCGGACAGATCCCGCAAAAAGTAAGAGGCTCCGCCCACTCAGACACACTGAGTTGAGCTGCTTTCAGACCTGCACTGAACTCCGGAGATCCTCCACAGTCCATCTGAAGGAGGAAGGTTGTGAAGCACCGAGTGTGAGGCTCCGGACGTTCTGCACACGTTCCTTCTGGCCTCTCAGAATACAGTCAACAGAAAGTCAGCAGAAACCGCTGGATTCTCTGCTTACGGGCTGGGGGGGTTGATGACGTATCTAACAGATGCAAAAATGAAAAAAACTTTATATTCCCATTTTGCACACGTAGTGGACACCGACAAGACTTCAGGAGAGTTTGTGGTGATGACATCATGTTGATGTGATGTAAACATGATCACATGAACTGAGCAGAGGACGTGATATGTTACTTCCTGCCTCTGTCTGTTGCTCCACCCCTAAATATTAAATTAATCTAAAATAATTTTTGTTAAAATTACACGTAAACGTGTCAATTTTTCTTGTTTTTTCAGGTGATTTGGAAATACAAAGGAAGTAGACCAAAAACTTTGATGTCAAATACGAAACTTTACGACTGGATTCCTCAGAACGACCTGCTGGGTAACACACACACGCACAACTACACACACACGCACCAACACAGTTTTTAGTGATCAGCTGATTCATCTCATCCATCAGTGATTATTGATATTTCTGTGATATAATGCTGAAGAATCTTTTAACAATAAAAGCCTGGTTCCTGGCAGGTCACCCAAGGACCAGAGCGTTTGTGACTCATGGTGGCACCAACGGTTTGTATGAGGCCGTGTATCACGCCGTGCCAATGGTCGGAATCCCGCTGTTCGCAGATCAGCCAGATAACATCGCCCGCCTCAGTCGCCGCGGCGCCGCTGTCGTCCTGGACTTCAACAGTATGACGTCCGACATGCTGAGGCAGGCGCTGCATGATGTCATCAGTCAGCCAGGGTGAGGGTGACGTCACAAACAGCTGGAAGATACTTTCTATTTCCTGTTCCATACCTTCTGGTCATTCTTGTTCCCTTTCACATTAAAAGCCCCAGACTTCCTGCCGAATCACATACTCCAACGTTTGAATACATATTTGGATTTCCTGTCTTTAACAATAAAATACCACTGTGACCTTGATTCTTTTCCCATGATGCTTAGCTACAAGTCCAGCATTCAGCATCTGTCGAATGTGCATCGTGACCAGCCGGTGGCGCCACTGAGCACAGCCGCATTCTGGGTGGAGTTTGTGATGCGACATGGTGGAGCGCCACACCTGCGGCTCGCATCACATGAGCTGAACTGGTTCCAGTACCACAGCCTGGACGTCGCAGGTGCCCTGCTGGTTTTCCTGATGATCACCGGCGCCCTCTGCTGGGCGGGAATCCGCGGTTTCCTGCTACGCTGCAGACGAGGACGACGAGAAAAGAATGACTAAAGATTTAACTTCCTTGTCAGTTTTAACTTTATTTTTATCTGTAAAATAAAAGTTATTTTATTAAACAAACGTCTGGTTTAATTTATTGAGAATTGGTGTTAGTTGACTCCCTGTAATCTGATTCTCAATAGTAGTTAATTATGTTAATAGGTACATTTGTTGCATCTTACTGATCGGGCGTTAGCATACATCGGATCACATGACAAAGAAAACAAGCTTAAGTCGATTTCAGGTTTTTATTTTATACAAAATCAAGCATAGGCTCCGCCCCCTCCGTACACAAACAGGAAATAAAGATTTAACCTTCAAATGTTACAATAGAGACTGAAAACGGATCAATTCAACCTGCTGCTGATCAATAAACATCACAAACAGCCGAGCTTCTTCTCTAGTCAGAGGTGATTACAAGATGAAAATGGTAACTTAAAAAAAAAAAGGTTGCCGCTTAAATAAAACCCTGAAAACAAAAAAATAAATAAAAAAAACAGATGTTTTTACAAACAATAATGGAGGAAAACTAACAGGAAGTAGTGTCCAACCTTTCACAATAAAACAAGCAGTGACAAGAGAAAGATTAAAAAACATTGACCTGCCCGAGGGCCTCCAGCCTCCTGTTGAAACCTTGCAACTAAAATACTGATGCTTGCTTTTTTCATGTTTTAAACGTGTGAAGCCGGAACGCGTATGACAGGTGTTGTCACTCAATCATCAAAATCTGATTTTAATTTTTACATTTTTAAAGTCTATTCACGTAAAAAGTGATGTCATCCCATCGCTCCTTTTTTATTCAAGATTTAACAGAGACAGGAAACCAGCAAACAACTGTAGACCGCCGAAATAAACCTCAACTCAGACACGATGTGACTTCATCAGATCACCTGCGGTACCGCCCTCTCTCTTTGTCCCTCTCTCTCTCTCTGTCTCTGTCCCTTCCTCGCTCTCTCTCTCTCTCACGTCGAGGTCCGCCACGCTCTCGTTCTCGCTGCCGGTCTCGCTCCCGCCGGCTGCTCACCACCGCCTGTGTCCGCCGCAGGAAGTCGTCCACACGCATGTCATAGTCATGCTGCGAGAGAGATTGAAAATCAATAAGACCTCATCAGATTGATTAATTAGTAGAGCTGCATAATTTATCAAATATCACATACTGATTCAGAGAAAACTGAGAGCTGACCCATAGGGGGCGATCTGAGCTATTATCCCAAGTGACAACAGGAATCGGATCGGTTTAACAAAGGTGATGAGGTTGTCCAAGGAAGGAGGAAGACCTGAAGGTCAAGAACATCGTCCTACAGAACTCACCGGGCTGGAGGCGAAGGCACGGTGCTGCGGTGCCCGCTGCTTATCTCTGAAGCGGGGGGGTGGAGCCTCGTGTGGCGGCAGTGGTGGGTGATGGTGGTGATAGGCCTGGTGAGGGGGTGGAGGGGGGTGGCCGTGGTGGTAGTAGGGTGGGTGATGGGGCGGTGGCTGCTCGACACCGGGGTACGCCGCCTGACAACAACAACATGAAATCATTGGTCTCAGTCGTCAATAATGTGATTGATGAGCAAACAGGATCAAAAACAGAGTCGTACCAGCGTCTGCCACGGAGCAGGAGGTCCCACGCTGTGGTGATAATCTCTCATGTAGTCGTATGACTGAAACAGGAAACACAGGTGAGCCCACCCGACACTAACACGCTAACACCTCAGTGCTACAGGACCAGAACCAAGTTCAACTGGACACATTGATGCTAAGCTAACATGCTAAAATCTCACCCCATTGAGAAAAACATCTCGCCTTACGCTGGAGAAACGTCTGAAAACAGAACAAAACATTTTTTAGAAAAACATTTAAAATATTTGCCATAATTAAAAAAAAAAATTTTTTTCTTAGCTATTAAAACGGATTAAGGTTATCTTTCGTCTTTGCTCAACCGATAAATGCTGCTGTGGCTCTGCCCACATTCTGATGTGGTCTCACCTGTCCACCTGCTGATTACGAAGGTCCTGGAGGAACCCTGCAAATAAAATTAGTTTAATGAAACTGTTTCTGATGTATGAATCAAACAGTAAGGCAAATATATAAACATTATTTTGACAAAGACTAAAAAAAGTCGACAAATTGAATGCATTTGGAAATCAAACACTAAAAATAATAGAAATAAATCTTTGAACCAATTATAAAAACATCAAAACAATGTTGGCTGAAGTTACTTTCATTCAAAACAGGAAGTGACTGAGATTTTTCAAATAAACGACCTGCTCGCTGGTTGAAGTCAGGTGGACCTTCGGCTCGCGGCCTCTTCCTGCCGTGGAGGTCGAACTCTTCAGGTCGACGCCTACGTAAACAAGTTGACAAGTAAGACACACACACGCACACGTATACACACTCTCACACATACATCATTGCGTACTATAAAAACTCACTCAGGTCAATTCAGCAACAGAAAAAAAACTCCAAGTGCTGATTTACTGATATTTTATAGACATGTGATCGTCCAGAGAACCAATCAGACGACACAACATCCCTCGCCCACTCCCTCTCTCACCTTAGGGTCGTACGAGGGCGACGCCCTCTCACGTCTTTACTTAATTTAATAAAGGACGTTGTTTCACTGCTTGATGGACAAATACAATACTTAAAGGAATTTTGTTTCACACACACAATAAAAAAACAAACAAGAAGAAGCGTGTGAAGGAACAACATACCGCCTCTGTTGTTTACGTTGTTTGTCAACAACACTGAGATTATAAACACAGTTCCTCATCAGTCCATTAAAGGCTTTTTTAAAACCTCTTATTTTGAAAGGGTGGAGGGAGGTGATGATGATGATGATGATGGTGCAGTCCTGTCAATCAATATGTAAAGCCCCACCCACCTCCATCCCAGCCCTGCCCCCTCCAGACCAGCAACAGTCCTTCCTGTCGCTCCGTCCGTCGCCTCCAGCCCCAACACACACACTTTATATTCAGTTCATTAGAGCGACACACACACACGCACACATGTGCACGTTTTCACTCTCAGTCCTGAGTGTACAGGGGGAGGAGGGTGTCATATAAATGTCCTTTTATTGGGGGAGGGGTAGGTCCATAAGGATTCTTTTAAGAAGTCCGTCTTTACCTTATGAGCCAGAAGCCCCGCCCCCAAACAAATCCTACCCTCTCATTGGATTCAGTCCAGAGGCCTCGCCCCCAAACACATCACACCCTCTCATTGGATTCAGTCCAGAGGCCCCGCCTCTCTCACACCCCACCCGCACCACCTTCTCAAAGACCAGTAAGAGTTCTACCCGCCCTCCTCCTTCAGTCCGGCCAGTGACGCTCGTCCTTTTTGCTTTTATTTTGAAATGGTCAGCCACAGTCCAGCTAAACTTTCGATTATTAAACTTCCAAAGAAAGAAACTCCTGTAAAGAAAAAAAGCTTTGATGAGGCGACAAACTTTCATTGACTGAAAATTATTTATCAAAGGAAAATAAATTTAAAAACTAGAGAAGAAACGTATGTCCTGAACGTTTCACTTCCTGTCTGACTTTTACGACCTCTGACGCAGAGCCAGGCATCATTGCGGTGGGAAGCTCCTGACTGGACAAACCACAACAACCATCAATGAACCAGCAACGCTCGCCATGGGATTGCTAGCCACCGGCTAAAAGCAGCAGCCTTCTCCGTCGTCCAGCAGCAGATGGCGCCGTGGCCGCAGCAGGAGAGGAAGAAGAACAGGAAGCGGGAGAAGGAGCTTGGTGTTTGGCTAACCTTCCCGGTTCACGTTGTGGTGGCCGGCCTCGAGGCCGCGGCTCCGAAGGCGTTGTGCGTTTGTGACGAACTTGACGAGCTACCAGGTGAACGTCCACACTCTCATCCAATGGGAACAGGGCACAGAGCTGAGCACCGATCTCTGGTTGGATCTCCTGAAACAGATTTTAAAATGTTCAAAACAAAAGTTAGCAATGTCTCACAGAGCCTGAAGATCAAATGGCCTGGAATCAAATTGCGTGCTGACCTGTCCATCACGTCCAATCTTCACAGGCTTGTGTTCGTTCCAGGGGTTCGACAGATGAGACGTCTTCGTGAACGGAAGTTCTCTCCTGAGGGCGAACAGAGGAAGAGGCTTGTGATGTTGTGGCATTATTGTTTTTGTGATTATCATTATTGTTGTAGCTTACCTGCAGAGCCAGTCGATCTTGAAGACTCCGCCCAGCATCTTGGCGTTCATACCGGCAGGAAGAACCCAGTGGATCGGAGATCCGCCATGATGAGACTCCGATGCCAAACGAGCGAAACCTACGGTTGAGACGGAGACAAATTTAAAAACAGTGAAGGAAAAAAAAAAAAAAGATATTTTCTATAAAGTTAATGATTAGTTTTTACCTTGGAATTTTCCACTTTCCCTCACAGAGAAGACGAGGATGACGCTGTGAGCGGCGCGGAACGCTGCATTCAACTTCTTCTCATTCACCGGCAGCGTCGACCACACGCCCTGTACACGATGACATCATCATTAACCAGATACATCACAAACCCTGAACACGATGACATCATAATCAACAGGTTACATCACTGCCTCATTGTACCTTAGCTTTAGCCAACGACACGTTTTCATGGTTGTTGCTCTTGATGAGGAAGAAGCGAGCATCTCGCAGGATGTATCGTAATTTACTGGTCGGATCTGAAACCACACAGGAAGAGGAAGGAATCTGATTACTTTAATATGATCATAGTAAGATGTTAAAACATTCTTTACAGATAAATAAAGATGGCCGCCTTACTCTCCATCCCTTTGCGAACAGCCCGGACTGAGGACGACAACTTGTCCTGCTTCTTCTCCGAATCTTTCAAAGTAAAAGCATAGAAACTAAGTGAATGAAACATTCATTAAAAAATCTCGTGCACATTCCCCCACAGGAAATAATGATTGGTCTATTATTGAGGATAATGATCATGGATGATAGTGTGTGGATATAAAACAAGCATCATTCATTGTAGTCATGATTACCTGAGGCGTCTGAGGCGGAGCCTGAACGAGCCGACTCGCCGTCGTCAGAGAAACTAACAGAGGAGGCGGAGCGCGAGTCACCAGCTTCGCTCCGAGTGTCGTAGTCGTTACCCTCGCCACCGCCACGTCTCTCGTACTCCTCCTCTTCTTCTTCCTCTTCCTCCTTCTCTCCTTCTTCCTCATCCTCCTCTTCATCCATGCCCTCCTCCTCTTCGTCTTCCTCCTGCTCCTCATCTTCCTCCTCCTCTACCTGGGAGCCAGCAGGGGAGGAGCTTCCTGATCCCTGCTCTGAGCCAAACTCTTCTACCACGTCCTCCTCTGATTGGTTGATCACCACGTGGGGTGTAGGGCTTGGAGGTCGCTCTTCACGCCGCAGCTTCTGTAGACAAACAGGAAATAAATATGATTGGCTGAAAGCCTTGAAACTGTTTGTTTGCGTGTGTACTCAATACAGAGTAGCAGCAGTATTAATAAGTAGTATTAATCGCAGTACTAGCAGTGGTGTGAATACCTGGCTCAGACCCTCCAGGCCTCTTTGGGCTTCTCTGCGTCTAGCGTCTTCTGCTCCTCGGCTCCTTGTCGCCTCTCGGGAGACTCGCCGACTCTTTCGCTCCTCATAGTATTCGTTTCGGTAGCCGGTGCTGGCGGTGTGTCTGCCCCGGGGGCTGGATGGCGTCTTCTTGGAGGAGGAAAGAGGCGGGCCTGGGGCTCTCTTATTAGTGGAGGATGATCTGGAGGGGTTATGGCCTGACGAGGGGCGGAGCCTCTTCAGGTCATGGCTGTTAGAGCGTTCACTTTTCCTCTTTGTTCCTGAGAGCGAGACATTATTTAACCACTGTCTTCATCACAAAATCAGTTGTGGTGTGAATAGCAGTAACAGTTGTGATAACAGTAGATGTATCAGTACCTTTCTTGTCACTGACGTCTCTCTCACTCTCTGGATTGTACAACTCATCATCTTGATCTGGAGCCTCGGTCAGAAGATCCTCTAGAACGTTCAGCTCTCCATCTGACACACACAGGAAACTTGACTTAAACTAGCACACGTGACACACTTTCAAACTGTATTTAAACTAACTACCAGTCTCAAATAAAACAGGGAAATCACTGATTCAATGTTCATAAAATGACACATTTACTTTAAGTTAACATGTTGTAAAAGGGAAAGGAAATGACGTCGTAATATACTTAAAGATCATTCGAACAATAAATCAGGACATTCACAACTTCCTGTCTTTATTATGACGTAGTGATGAACCAGCCACAGCCAGTGTTGATCAGTGCGGGTCAGAAACACGCGTGTGTGTGTTTGACGTTGATGGTGCGTGAAGCTGCAGAATGAACAGATGAACGCAGCCGGGTGTCGTGGCTTCACGCAGCAGGACACGTTAGAACCAAGGAGACACGCAAGAGCTGCTGCTGATCAATTACTTACACATAACTTGTCACCAGCTACTAACTAGTGTACACATGAGCCACTGGTCGATAAGATGATCGATAACCAATCGGCAGCAGATTCAATCCGAGCAGAACAAAGATAGCACACATGCTAACAGCTAGCTGCGGCTAACAAAGCCTCACCTTTGTCCTCGCGCCGGTCGGCCGCCATCACCGCCGCCGTGACGTGTCCACGCCTCGTGCTCAGGTGAATGTGCAGGTGAACAGATCTGATCTGAATTCACAAACTAAATAATAAGAAAAACCAGCGTAGGGGAGCTGAGAGCAAATGGCGGACAGACTGTTGTTGGAGCGACTTCTTCTTCTGGTGAGAAAAATGTGAACTGCCGCCACCTGCTGGAGCGGAGAGCCTCCCGTCGACACGTGACTGCACAAAGTTAATACGTTCAACTTTGTGACATCAGGTCGTTCAACAACGTTACAAAAAGTCCAATAATGACTAACGGTCCCGAATATATTACTATCAAGGTTTTTTATAATAATTACATCTTAGTTAATATCAGTTACTCCACTGACTCGTCATAAAAATGTATATTTTCACTGTCACTCCCCTGGACCAACCGCCTCTTTCTGGACACTCAACAGTTCCTCATTGATATGAGCAGGTCAGAAGCCAATTCAAGATCTGATCAATGACTATGGCTGCAAAGCAAAGCTGATGTTGTCAAAGAAAAAAGAGCAACTGAAGAAAAGAGGCAGTTCACCTTTCTCCCTCTTGGTTGGAGGCTCTGTCTGATGGGGAGAGATGAATTGATCAACTTACTAAATAACAGACTATTAATGTAAGTTATGGGCCAAACGAGCTTAGATTCATTGTAGCACAAAATGGGTGGACGAGGGTAAAATGCTGCAACTGATCAATTGAATTGGATATGGATTATGCGTTATCGAACAGAATTAAAAATATGTTGTTTTATTTTGTGTGAAGAACAGAGTTCATTACATTAAAAAGGCAGTGATCATTAAGCACTCATTTTGGGGGTTTGCATTTTGTGGACTTCACAACTATAAACAATACATTCATGATTAATTGGCTTCTCACATTTATTAATAGCCCTTATTTTCTATGGAATTCGTACCAAAGAATGTATTTTCGAAATAGGTGGCCTGTTGTTTATTTTGTTGGGTAATTATATAATTGGGGAAATCCCAATCAGTTTGTGAAACTTTCATGAGCAGACGCTTTTCACCTGGTCTTTCCTGTTCAAACATAACTTCTCTCCATCGGGGATGAATAAAGTAATCTATCTATCTATCTATCTATCTATCTATCTATAAGGATTACTTCTGGGAGGAAACGCCAAATTACCATTACCGTGAAGGAGCAGAATCTTTTTTTATGTATTTCATTTATTTGTCTTGAAATTATTTCTAAGGATAGGCAAAGAGAAATAAACTGTAAAAAAAAATCTTTATTTATCAAATGAAACATGTCAAACAAAATCAAACATGACCAAAGCGTTCTGATGTTTTGTTTTGAAAATCTCATGGCGGAAGTACTGTAACAGACCGGAAGTCCGCGTCATTCCTCCCAGCTGAGCAGAACCGGCTAGAACACACTGAACTTATTTTATCTGTAAAAAGACGAAAGAATCATAAACTTTTATTTCCTTCCGGACACAACATGTCGGACGAAGCCACGCGCAGGGCCGTGTCTCAGATCCCGCTGCTGAAGACCCCGGCGGGGCCGCGGGACCGGGCTCTATGGCCGCAGCGGCTGAAGGAGGAGTACCAGGCTCTGATCCGGTTCGTGGAGCAGAACAAGGCCGCGGACAACGACTGGTTCCGCCTCGAGTCCAACGCGGACGGGACGCGCTGGACCGGCACGTGCTGGTTCATCCACGAGCTGATGCGCTACGAGTTCCGGTTGGAGTTCGACATCCCGGTGACGTATCCCGACACCGCGCCCGAGGTGGCGATACCGGAGCTGGACGGGAAGACGGCGAAGATGTACCGGGGCGGGAAGATCTGCCTCACCGACCACTTCGCACCGCTGTGGGCCCGCAACGCGCCGCGCTTCGGGCTCGCGCACCTCATGGCGCTGGGACTCGGACCGTGGCTCGCGGTGGAAGTACCGGATCTGATCGGTAAAGGGCTCGTGCTGCACAAGGAGCGGCAGCGCGACGAGGCGGCTGAGTGACGTCACCGGACAACACGTTAAAGACTTTTGAATGGAAACGGAACCGAAACACGGAGTGACGTCATGCTAATGTGATGGAAGCTGCATTGGTCGTCACCGTGAGGAGCTGAGCAGTGTTGTTTATAAAGTTTATTTAAATTGGACTGACACTCTGACACTGTGCAAAGCATGTCCACAGAAGTTATTTTTTGATTAAAGTGACTTGGGTTCATATCACATTAAAATCATGTGATAACATGTCCACGGTTTGAGAATATTTCATGATCCGAAGTGTGTTGGTGATTTGGTGCAGAATTGAGCTTGAGGTGTGAATTGAGATGATACAAGTTTGAATATAAACTGATGGAAAATGAAAGTTTGACAACACCAACAGATGCTGCTGTGACCTTTGGCCTGGATCTTCTCTCCTCCGATCAGAAGTAGGTGAGGAACGTAGTGGCCATCCATGACCCTTTCATTCTGTTCTCAGCTGATCAGGTTGATATTGATTCAACTCCCACCACCCCCAAGATGCCGCCTGGGTTTCATGTTAACAAGGGCAGTGTTTAAATTCTGTTTTTTGAAAGGATTAGTTGAAAGAGTTTGACAAAAATGATTTAAACCGTAAGTGTTTATTAGTGAATGAGGTTAACAGAAATAAATTCAACTTCCTGTTTCTCCGCACTACATTCGTAGTTTCAGTGTTAATCTTGTTTTCCAACTTTTTGTAGTCTCCTCTCAGTAAACTTGGATAAGCTCCGCCCACTCCGCACGCGGCCACGCTCCATTCTCTTGCACGTTGCTAGGCGATGACTTCCAGTCCCAGCTCCTCACTGGGATGCTCCAGGAGGAACCGTAATTAGCCGTCACATAGTCGAGGGTTTCACAGGGAACACGAACTTTAAGCTCGAGAAGCTCCGTCCAGCAAAGAGAGAAACGAGGAAAGATGTACCTGAAGAAGAATAAACATCAAAAGTTTATCGATAACAAAAGTGTGAAATACTTAAACCAGCTGACAGATTAAACCTCATTAAACTTATTAAATGTTAATATTTTATTCACTTGAACTTCCTGCCGCTCTTCGCCTGTGTTCCTCCGTTCCAGACGATGTCTCCGTCTTCATAGAAGAAGAAAATGTCCAGTTTGACATCCTCACTTACAAATGAAAGCTCCAGACTGTCCTCCACCTGCACAATAAAAGAAGCCTTCAAAATCAAACACACACTAGCTTCCACAAAATTAGAAACACACAACCACTCAAAACACTAAACAACCACCTGCAATTAGAAATATAATAAATTTTGTTTTATAAATATCTGACCTTTCCAAACTTGTGTTTGAGTGACAGTCCAGCCTCTCTGAATGCTGCAATGATGTCCCACCGGAAGTCTGCGATAAAAATCCCTATATCGACATCTCGACTGTACGAAATAATACTGCATTGCCTGAACCAGCCTGCAGGGGGCGAGAGAGGCAGAGACATCTGTTAATGAGGCTGTGATGTCATCATGTCAAAGAGTTAGCAAGTTAGCACATTACCCAGAAAGGTGCCGCTGCTGAGCCAGAAGGGGATGTTGAGTTGTTTGAGCGTTCGAGCGGCTAAATGAAGCAACGACTTTGCTTTTCTGTGAAAATCCATCGCCATTGGAGATGTGTCATCAGGATAGAGCTACATTCACACATTGTGGAGAGGGAGAGAATCTATTTATTCATATGCTTATTTAATTTTGTAACAAAATAATAATGACTCAAGATCCTCTTACAAGCTTTTCATCATGTGAATGAAAGCTCAGCTAAAATCAGCTTATTTATAATATATATATATATATATCTATATATCTATATTTCTTCTTTCAGACCTGCAAGAAGTTACGAGCGTCACGATAACGACACTCCAGGAAGTGGGCATGTTGCTGTTCGGACAAGAAGTGGGAAACGTTGCGCGGGACTTGAATGTCGAGGCCATCCAGGACAGTCAGGACCAGCTCTGGCCTGCAGGGGCCAAGCACATTAAACACATGTTTAATTAAAGACTGGATTCAGTATAAACGTACAGTGGACAGTGTAACAGTGACTCTTGAAAGTGAGTGTGTTTACTGACACTGGTTCAACCACAGTCAAACATCTTGTCATCATACGTGTTGCTGTACCTGTCATAGGCTCCGGCATGACGTCCGTAGTCGAGCAGTTTAAACGGTGCGAAGCTGCGGTCCCTGTTATCTCTGAGACGTAGCGCTCCGTGCCACAGATAGTTCCCGCTTCGCTCGTACAGGAAAACCACCTGCGGCAAAACATCATCATGTCATTTTGATCCGATGACATCACTAAATGTTTGGAGTTGTCATCAGGTGACATGGCCTCACTCACCTGGATGATGTAACCGTTGAGGCGGAAGAGGAAGTGCAGGGGGATGTCCTCTCCTGACAAATTGTCCAGGCTGGCCAATCGGGGATCCTCTCCCCGCAGCTGCAGCAGCTCAAAGCCTTTCTGCTCAACAGCCAATAGGAAGCCAGACTGACATGAAAAAAAAGAAGTAAATAATTTGACAAAAGTCACATTACATAAATACATGAGAGTAAACGTGCCATAAATCTCTCATCCTACTCACATCATACTTCCACAGGTTGGCGTGCACAGCGAATGATGTGATTGGCCGGTCAGTGCACAGAAAGCTGCAGTGCGGCTCCCGCACCTGCCGGTCACGCTGTCGCAAAGCATCCTGGGAGAGTAATGTGAGCGCTGCGGTGTCGGCAAGAAACATGGGCAGCCTGAACCGCTGGGCTAACGCCAGAAACTTCTTCACTGTCTGCTGCAGAGACATGACACATGAGAGTTACCATGGAAAGCCCTATCAGGACCGGAGTCCGAAGGATCCGAAGTGTGTTGGTGATTTGGTGCAGAATTGAGCTTGAGGTGTGAATTGAGATGATACAAGTTTGAATATAAACTGATGGAAAATGAAAGTTTGACAACACCAACAGATGCTGCTGTGACCTTTGGCCTGGATCTTCTCTCCTCCGATCAGAAGTAGGTGAGGAACGTAGTGGCCATCCATGACCCTTTCATTCTGTTCTCAGCTGATCAGGTTGATATTGATTCAACTCCCACCACCCCCAAGATGCCGCCTGGGTTTCATGTTAACAAGGGCAGTGTTTAAATTCTGTTTTTTGAAAGGATTAGTTGAAAGAGTTTGACAAAAATGATTTAAACCGTAAGTGTTTATTAGTGAATGAGGTTAACAGAAATAAATTCAACTTCCTGTTTCTCCGCACTACATTCGTAGTTTCAGTGTTAATCTTGTTTTCCAACTTTTTGTAGTCTCCTCTCAGTAAACTTGGATAAGCTCCGCCCACTCCGCACGCGGCCACGCTCCATTCTCTTGCACGTTGCTAGGCGATGACTTCCAGTCCCAGCTCCTCACTGGGATGCTCCAGGAGGAACCGTAATTAGCCGTCACATAGTCGAGGGTTTCACAGGGAACACGAACTTTAAGCTCGAGAAGCTCCGTCCAGCAAAGAGAGAAACGAGGAAAGATGTACCTGAAGAAGAATAAACATCAAAAGTTTATCGATAACAAAAGTGTGAAATACTTAAACCAGCTGACAGATTAAACCTCATTAAACTTATTAAATGTTAATATTTTATTCACTTGAACTTCCTGCCGCTCTTCGCCTGTGTTCCTCCGTTCCAGACGATGTCTCCGTCTTCATAGAAGAAGAAAATGTCCAGTTTGACATCCTCACTTACAAATGAAAGCTCCAGACTGTCCTCCACCTGCACAATAAAAGAAGCCTTCAAAATCAAACACACACTAGCTTCCACAAAATTAGAAACACACAACCACTCAAAACACTAAACAACCACCTGCAATTAGAAATATAATAAATTTTGTTTTATAAATATCTGACCTTTCCAAACTTGTGTTTGAGTGACAGTCCAGCCTCTCTGAATGCTGCAATGATGTCCCACCGGAAGTCTGCGATAAAAATCCCTATATCGACATCTCGACTGTACGAAATAATACTGCATTGCCTGAACCAGCCTGCAGGGGGCGAGAGAGGCAGAGACATCTGTTAATGAGGCTGTGATGTCATCATGTCAAAGAGTTAGCAAGTTAGCACATTACCCAGAAAGGTGCCGCTGCTGAGCCAGAAGGGGATGTTGAGTTGTTTGAGCGTTCGAGCGGCTAAATGAAGCAACGACTTTGCTTTTCTGTGAAAATCCATCGCCATTGGAGATGTGTCATCAGGATAGAGCTACATTCACACATTGTGGAGAGGGAGAGAATCTATTTATTCATATGCTTATTTAATTTTGTAACAAAATAATAATGACTCAAGATCCTCTTACAAGCTTTTCATCATGTGAATGAAAGCTCAGCTAAAATCAGCTTATTTATAATATATATATATATATATCTATATATCTATATTTCTTCTTTCAGACCTGCAAGAAGTTACGAGCGTCACGATAACGACACTCCAGGAAGTGGGCATGTTGCTGTTCGGACAAGAAGTGGGAAACGTTGCGCGGGACTTGAATGTCGAGGCCATCCAGGACAGTCAGGACCAGCTCTGGCCTGCAGGGGCCAAGCACATTAAACACATGTTTAATTAAAGACTGGATTCAGTATAAACGTACAGTGGACAGTGTAACAGTGACTCTTGAAAGTGAGTGTGTTTACTGACACTGGTTCAACCACAGTCAAACATCTTGTCATCATACGTGTTGCTGTACCTGTCATAGGCTCCGGCATGACGTCCGTAGTCGAGCAGTTTAAACGGTGCGAAGCTGCGGTCCCTGTTATCTCTGAGACGTAGCGCTCCGTGCCACAGATAGTTCCCGCTTCGCTCGTACAGGAAAACCACCTGCGGCAAAACATCATCATGTCATTTTGATCCGATGACATCACTAAATGTTTGGAGTTGTCATCAGGTGACATGGCCTCACTCACCTGGATGATGTAACCGTTGAGGCGGAAGAGGAAGTGCAGGGGGATGTCCTCTCCTGACAAATTGTCCAGGCTGGCCAATCGGGGATCCTCTCCCCGCAGCTGCAGCAGCTCAAAGCCTTTCTGCTCAACAGCCAATAGGAAGCCAGACTGACATGAAAAAAAAGAAGTAAATAATTTGACAAAAGTCACATTACATAAATACATGAGAGTAAACGTGCCATAAATCTCTCATCCTACTCACATCATACTTCCACAGGTTGGCGTGCACAGCGAATGATGTGATTGGCCGGTCAGTGCACAGAAAGCTGCAGTGCGGCTCCCGCACCTGCCGGTCACGCTGTCGCAAAGCATCCTGGGAGAGTAATGTGAGCGCTGCGGTGTCGGCAAGAAACATGGGCAGCCTGAACCGCTGGGCTAACGCCAGAAACTTCTTCACTGTCTGCTGCAGAGACATGACACATGAGAGTTACCATGGAAAGCCCTATCAGGACCGGACTGTAACAGATGTCCTCATATAAGACATGTGTTCAGAGACAATGTCCAACAACCTACTGATCACACTGACTGTCTTCATTCAACTACACAACAACCAGCATGTCTCTTCCTGGAGAAGAACCCACACAAACATGTGGAGAACATGCAACATGTATGGGATCATTGTGTGTCCGTGTAACACAAACAATACAACGTCACTGATGCTGACTCACCCATTGGACGTCGCTGGCGGTCAGTTGACCTGTTCTGCTCAGGATGTGAGGACCAGCCTGCAGAAGACATGTTTTATAATGTAGATTAGAAATGTCAGGATTATAATCTTTTTGCTAAAGAGTGACGATACATTCTCAACAAAACAAAAATTTGAATAACAAAAGGTCTAAATGAGGCCACTTCCTTATTTACGTGACGCTGCTCCTCACCTTGCTGACGTACGTCCGGTAGTAATACAGCTGGAACAGCAGGAACACGGAGCTGCTGGCGATCAGCAGCGTTAGAACGACTGTCCGGTTCACGCGAGGCATCCGGTAACCCTGCGCGGTGACCCGCTCCTCATGACGTCAGCACCGGAGCTCTCCGGTTGTTTACCGGCGGAAAAACCTACAATCGCGCGAAATACACAAAGCTGTCTGCGGCCTCAGCAGCCGCCGCCATCTTTTTAACCACCGGATAAGGAAGGCTGCTTCAATACGAATTTTCAAAATAAAAGCAAACATAAACAAAGTAAACTTATAAAATAAAAACATTACATTTAGTTAAAAATCTAAAGAGAATCCACATTAAAATCTCCTGATGTAAACAGTATGACGTGTAATGTAATATTTAGTTTTTCTGCAGCGGACTGTATCTGCTCCTTAATTTTATTTGTTGTGGTTGTTGTTTGCTCTTCACTGAAAACAATGATATTCTCTTTAACTCTAGATTAGTTTAAAAATAATAAAAGAGCGTTATATCTCTATTAATAAATGTATACATATATGTATTGAATATATACAGGGCCTCTATTGAAAATTAAACGGTAAACGGAAAAAGGTAAAGTGTGTTACTACTAGAGTACATGTACACGCAGTAACTGTAACGCGGTACGTTACATTACTGTACTCTACCTCTCCTCGCAGTCACACACAGAAACAAGATGGCGGTCCACAGCAGCGGTTCTTCCATAACAATAAGAGCGAGTTGAAACTTCCCCGGACTTTGAGAAACTTTTCCCGCTCTGTCCGGAAACATGAGGAGCTTCGACCGTCTGTAAAGACTCGTGAACCGGCACCGTGTGTTTCCCCGGTGATGTCCCCGTGAAGCTGTCGCTGTCTGTGGCGGACTTTGTTTCCTCCCAACCGGGAAGGTAAGAACGGCCTCGCTGCTAGCTGTTAGCTTAGCTCCGCGCTAACCGTTTGTTTTGGTGGCATGTCGGTTCTCGGAAGATCAGTGAACTCACCGGTTCCGGTCACTGGGTTCAGGGGCACCGGGAGGAAGAGGAGCTGAAACACGGTGAAGAAAATCAGCTGTTCTGGATCTATTCTGATAAAAGATGCTAACATAGCGGGGCAGTTAGTAGCTAGTTAACGTAGCTAATACTGCAGTACAACTGCAAGTGATACTGATACTTTTAGTATTACTGATATTGTCAGTACTTTAAAGCTGTGCCTACTGCTGATACTGTGAGTACTGCTGATGTTGTGAGTACTTCTAATACTGCAATACTGCTGACACGGCGAGTAACACTAATACTTTTAGTATTACTGATATTGTGAGTACTTTAATACTGTGCTTACTGTAAGTACTACTGATACTGCCATACTGCTGACAAGGCGAGAAACACTGATAATTTTAGTATTACTGAGTAATACTTGTGCTGTGACACGAACAGTGACTGTATATAAAGACCACCAGTGACTGTATATAAATACCATCAGTGACTGTATATAAAGACCATCAGTGACTTTATATAGAGACCACCAGTGACTTTATATAGAGACCACCAGTGACTTTATATAGATACCACCAGTGACTTTATAGAGACCACCAGTGACTGTATATATATACCATCAGTGACTGTATATAAAGACCACCAGTGACTGTATATAAAGACCACCAGTGACTGTATAGAGACCACCAGTGACTGTATACATAGACCACCAGTGACTGTATAGAGACCACCAGTGACTGTATACATAGACCACCAGTGACTATATATATACCACCAGTGACTGTATATAAATACCATCAGTGACTGTATATAAATACCATCAGTGACTGTATATAAAGACCACCAGTGACTGTATATAAAGACCACCAGTGACTGTATATAAATACCACCAGTGACTGTATATAAAGACCACCAGTGACTGTATAGAGAGACCACCAGTGACTGTATATAAAGACCACCAGTGACTGTATAGAGAGACCACCAGTGACTGTATAGAGAGACCACCAGTGACTGTATATAAAGACCACCAGTGACTGTATAGAGAGACCACCAGTGACTGTATATAAAGACCACCAGTGACTGTATAGAGACCACCAGTGACTGTATACATAGACCACCAGTGACTGTATAGAGACCACCAGTGACTGTATAGAGACCACCAGTGACTGTATACATAGACCACCAGTGACTGTATACATAGACCACCAGTGACTGTATACATAGACCACCAGTGACTGTATATATATTATCATTCTTATATGTTACTGTAGATTCAATGCAAGCCAGTGAGTGCACTGATGATGTTTCCTACAAAACAACGAGTCCATGTGAAAAGCAATGACCCACACATCCTGATGAACATGTCCTCATAGCTTGTGAGGTTTTCAGCTGAAGCTGGTATCTTTGAGCTGGAAAGAAAAACACATGATCTCCGCAGCAGAGTGGATTCGTCACATCCTTCCTCTGTCGGCTGCTCCTCCTCTCACTGAATACTGTGGAGGATTTGTTGCAGTTGTGAACTGCCGCTGTATTTTTCATGTTTGAAAGACAAACTGCGGAGAGAGTCCTGATCCAATTCTCCAGAATTCCTCCACAGGGCTAATGTCTAAAACCGGCTCATGTAAAGATTATCAGCGACTGTATTTATACAAAATCAGTGGACATACATAGACTACGAGCAACTGTATAATGAGAAAGTTAGCTACTTTTTATTAGAGACAATCAGTGACTGTATATAAACACTTTCAGTGAGCATATATATATCATGACAACGCAGACTGTTTATATGTCATGAAACTAGTATCAGAAAATGAAGACTGGAGAACTGTGAGAGGATCTACCTTAGAAATGACCATTAGTTTGGTCCACACGGAGGAGACTTGGTTTATGGGACCGATACCAGGAGAGGTCAGGACTGGACTCCAGCGTTTATGAGGCTGCATTTAAACAACATGAAGAGTGAGTCGTCAACGTTTTGTGCTCAGTACAACACGAGATGTGAACGAAGCTGATTCAAACTTAACACATGATCCTAAGTTTGTTGTCTACATCGTTCCCACCCTGTTGACCACCTACAGAAGTGGTTACATAAACCCTGAGCCAAATGTTTAATATTTATTCAATTCATATTAACAGAGCAAGAGAGTATTGTTTTGGTTTTGTGTGTGGTTTATTTCATCTATGGTTTATTTATTGAGGATGTTATGCAGCAGGAAATTGTGCAATGCTGCCCCCTGTCTGCAGGTCACACATTCATATGTTCTCTGTGATTATAAGAACTGTGGAGTACAACTGGTTTGTGTGTGTGAATGTGTTATTGTGTGTGATTGTGTGAATGTGTAATTGTGTGTGATTGTGTGTGTTAATAGCTCACTAACCCGGTCAGTCTTCTTGCAGCATCTGCTGCAAAGCATGCTGGGAATACAAGGGGGGCTGCCCCTCCCTCCTGCCTCCCCCTCCCCCCTCTGTCTGTCTCTGGCTTGTGATTGGCTGCTCACTTGCCCAGCTGACTGCTCTCTGTCAGACACAGAGAGAGAGAGAGAGAGAGAGGGAGGGAGATGGAGGCGACAGCGATGGGGTGAGCTGCCATTTTCTCTTTCTTTATCCAACATCTCTCCATCCTTCATCTATTCATCCATTATACTGTTCTATCCGTTTGCTATGTGGTGAATGAATGAGAGAGGGGGAGGGGGGCATGGGTTTCTCTCCTTCATCGTCTGTTCTGTGTGTGTTTTTCTTTTCCTTTCATTTATTCTGTTTTGTGTGATGAAAGGAAAGAAAGAGGAAGAGTAGCAGAGAAAGAGAGAGGGAGCATGAATAGATGAGAGAGGGGGGAGGTGGAGAAGACAGGGATGAGGGAGGGAGGAGTGAGGAGGGAGAGAAAATGGCCGACCAGTGATGGAGGATGAAGGGGATGAAGGAGATGGAGGGAGGAGGAGGAGGAGAGGCTGTTGTTCTCTTCTGTCCTTTCTCCTGTTTGTATATTTGTTGTTTACGGATCAGATGCTGCTGCTTGACTCTGATCACACTGGTCACTGATCGTTACCATCGATCCGAATGTGATTGATGAATTATTGATGAAGCAGAAACTGAGTCCTCATCTGAAAGAATACTGCAATACAGCGTGGTACTACAGCAGTATAGTGTGGTTATACTGGATTACAGTGTGGTACTACAGCAGTATAGTGTGGTTATACTGCGGTGCACGCTAGTTCTAGTGCAGAACAGTGTGGCTATACTGCAGTGCAATGTAGTACTATTGTAATACATTGTGGTACTATTGAAACACAGTGGGTTTATACTGCAGTGCAATTGGGTACTATTGCAATACAGTGTAGTAGTACTGCAGAAAAGCATGGTCATACTGCAGTACAGTGTGGTACTCTTGCAATACAATGTTCTACTACTACAGACAACATGGTTACACAGCAGTAACGTGTAATTATACTCCTGTGCAGTGTAATAATGTACTTTCATAGCACCATAGTTCAGTGTATTAGTACAGTTTAATGTTACCATAGTAACGTGTAGTTATAGTGCAGTACACTTTAGTAGTACAAACTAGTAGTGCTGTAGTACAATGTAGTAGTATGGCAGTACAGTATAATGGTACTGCAGTACAGTAGTTAAAATACTGACATAGCATTGTACTACAGTGGTGCTGTAACACAATACCACAGTATTACAGTATTACAGTACCTCAGTCCGACAGTATATAAGTATTAAAGTGCCACAGTAAAATAATACTTTTTTAATCCTGAAGGAAATTCTTGTGCCAGCTTGCTCCAGTATCACAGTAAAGAATAATATGTAGTAGAAAAGAAAACAGTCGGGAGAGACAAAGAAAAAAGAAGTTTAAATATAAGTCGAGATAAAATTTGTAAATATATAAGTGTATGAAAATGAAATAAAATTTGTGTTAATTGAATAATGAAGAAGCAGTGCCTATAAGTAGACATCAATAGAAACGACAGTACCACTCAACATGTTGTGTGTTTCAGGTCAGCCGTGGCTCTTCCATCATGGCGGCGGCGTCGTATGACCAGCTGCTGAGACAAGTGGAGGTTTTAAAGATGGAAAACTCAAACCTGAGACAAGAACTGCAGGACAACTCCAACCACCTGACCAAGCTTGAGTCGGAGGCGTCCAACATGAAGGTCAGTGCTGACAGGGGGCGCTGTTCTGCTCAGAGTCCGCTGGGGGGGGGGTTCTCTTCTGCTAACTCTGAACCATAGACGTCAGTGTTTCTCTCCCTCAGTCACGCGCTCTGATCTTCAGAATGGGCTGGTTGTTGTTCAGGCTGAGGCGTGTGTGTCTATGTGTGTGTGTGTTTGAGGATCTTGGGTTTGACACACAGGACTCTGGAAACCTGTCAGAGTGAGCGTTCTGTCCTCTGTGACCATCTTTCTGTCTCTTCTGTCCTTCATTTAGTCGTTTCTTTCCTTCCTCTTTCAGTGTTTCCTCTCATCTATCGTCCTCTCCCGTCTTTCTCCCTGATTTTCTTTGGGTCATTACGTTTTTCCCCTTTTGTCTTTTTTTTTCAATCGGTTACTTAAATTTTCTTTCTAAAAGATATTTTCCGTTCTGTTTTTTTTTTCTTCTCTGTTCTTGTTGTCCTTCACCTTATCTTTTTAGTTTGATATTTTTTCGGTTTTCAGTTTCTTTTCTTTTTTTGTTGTAGTCTTATTGTTCTTGTCGTCATTGATTCCTTAATGTCCGTCCTTCCTCCTCAAACATACAGTCACTTCCTGTTTCCTGTTTCCCGTTTCCTGTTTTGTGTGGATGAGTAGCAAACAGAGTGAGTGTTGTTACTTTCATCATGTCGCTGTTTGAGCGCTGTCGTTTCATCGTGGTGAGTTACTTTAGCTTGGCGAGAGAGAATATGAGAGAGACACTCTCACATATTCATAAACGCACACAAAGGGAGAGTTTATGAATCAGTTTATTGTTCTTCTTTTTATCAGCTGATGATTATTCTTCTTTATTGACATTTTAAAGCCGAATTGTCTTAATAGAATATTAAAGCTTCTCTGTGTTGCCCCTTATTGTTACTTAGAAACCGGTGACGTCACAGCGTTGACCTGTGATGTCACTCTGTACCACCTTTATTATCTCCTCTTGTAAAACAGGAAGTCCTGAAGCAGCTGCAGGGCACCATAGAAGAAGACTCTGGAGAAACATCTGGATCTCAGCTGGAGCTAATCGAAAGACTGAAAGGTGAAGAAGACACATAGAACACATAGAACACATACTCTCATAGAAAAAAGAACAAGTAGAACACTAACATATCTGACAAACAAACGTTTACATGTAAACATTCACCACATCTTAAACATGAAGATCATGTCTGTCTTCCAGAGATGAGCATGGACGCTGCAGGTTTTAAAGCCAGGTCCAGGCCTCCTCTTCAGCCCTCGTCCTCTTCCAGCTCGGCCTCCTCTGGCTCTGGGACCTCTGGAGTTGCAGCTGGGGGCCCTCAGAGCACCACTCCCTTCCCCAGGAGAGGGCTGCCATCTGCGGGTAGAGATGGCCAGGACCGCTGTCTGGAGGAGCTGGAGAAAGAAAGGTCACTCTACTTATTACAGCTGTTGCCTCTGTTGTACTGTTACACACTGAGCACCAGGGGGAGCTGCAGAACCATATTAATGATTGTGCTGATAGTGTCAGCTGATAGTGTCACCTGTCACATGATCCATCTGCTGCTGGTTTATTTCTCTGCTCGTTGCTGTCATGGCATTGTTCTGTCAGTAGGGGGCAGTGTTAATCAGTATAAACTCTTTACAACACATCTAAAGTTAGAAAAGAGATGAAACCTGAATCATCATCTCACTGAACATGTTTCATGGATCCGTCTGTGTGCGTGGTTAATCAAGTGTCTGCTCTGTGATTGGATGCTGCTTTTGCCCTGCCTGCCCCCTCCATCCATGTTCTGCCCAGTGATTGGTTCTTGCTCTTTTACAGGTCTCTGTTATTGGGTGAGCTGGAGAAGGAGGAGAAGGAGAAGGACTGGTATTACGCTCAGTTGCAGAACCTGACAAAGAGGATCGACAGTCTGCCACTCACCGAGAACGTGAGAACATGTTTCCTTTCATTTGCTAGTCAAGTAAAACAACAGTACCCATGATCCTCTGCTGCTCACGCTGGGGCCTTCACTGCTTTATATGTGACCCAGTCAAAGGAGAGAAGTCAACTACGGCTCCCAGGTTGCTTTTCACTGTCTAGCAGCCAATCACAGTGGTTGTTGTTATTTCAGTTCACGCTGCAGACGGACATGAGTCGTCGTCAGCTGGAGTTTGAGGCTCGTCAGATTCGCTCAGCGATGGAGGAGCAGCTGGGCTCCTGTCAGGAGATGGAGAGGAGAGCTCAGGTAACATCTCAACCGTCCAAACTCTGACCTCTGACCTGATATCTCACAAACAACTCCTTTAACTTTCACTTGGACTCAAGGTTAAAGGTCAGCTTGACCTCACAAAACATTTTTGGCCACAACTCTGGTATTAATGATAATATTAATAATAGTAATTCACTAAATTCTGAATGTGTGTTTGTGTTTTCAGGCGCGCGTGTCTCGTATTCAACAGATAGAAAAGGACATCCTGAGACTTGGAGCTCGACTTGAGGTAACCTCACCTGTTCTGTGAGGTCATTGTGTGACCTGTGACATCATCATGTGGTTCAGACTTTCACCTGTTCCTTCTCTCTCTATAGGACGAGGGGGCTCAGGGGGCGAGCGACAGCAGCGGACTGACGCTCAGCGCTCAGGTGAACTTTCTGCTTCTATTGGTTGTTGGGACGTTTCTCTCTGTTCGATCCTTGAACCTGTTCTTTCTCCTCCAGAGCTCAAACAGTCGATTGGACCAAGAACCTGCCAATGAAACCAACTACTCTGTGCCTCGACGAATCACCAGTCACCTTGGAACCAAGGTGAGAATTCTGCCTGGCAACTGTGCCCCGAAATATTTCACCTGTGTGGAAAAAGGTCTGCTGACATAGTGTCGCCCCCTGCAGGTGGAGATGGTGTACAGTCTTCTGTCAATGCTCGGGACTCATGATAAAGATGACATGTCGCGGACGCTTCTCGCCATGTCAAGCTCACAAGACTCGTGCATCGCCATGCGTCAGTCCGGCTGTCTGCCGCTGCTCATCCAACTGCTGCACGGCAACGACAAGGACTCCCTTCTGCTAGGTAGCCATGTGGTTTTCTGTCATAGAAAACGCTCTCCTCAACTTTTTATTTACCAGTTAATTTATCATTATAAATCTTCCCTTTGCTCAGGCAACTCCCGCGGCAGTAAGGAGGCCCGTGCCCGGGCGTCAGCGGCGCTGCACAACATAGTGCACAGTCAGCCGGACGACAAGCGAGGGCGGCGCGAGATCAGAGTGCTCCACCTGCTGGAGCAGGTGCGTCATTACTGTGAGGCCTGTTGGAGCTGGCAGGAAAACCACGAGAGGGGCGTCGACCAGGAGGACAACCCCAGTAAGTGATGTTACACACCCACTAACCAATAAGGGAGCAGGATTCAACAAACACTGTACCATATAAATGAGTGTTTGTGTAACATTGTGTGTCCAGTGCCATCTCCAGTCGACCATCAGATCTGTCCCGCCGTCTGTGTTCTCATGAAACTTTCCTTCGACGAGGAACATCGACACGCGATGAACGAACTTGGTGAGTTTAACAACTGCTGATAACATGTGATCATATTCACTGACACTAGATGTCTCACCAGGGAATCGGACTGGTTCTTCTTCATGTCTTTTTATGTGTCACTCATGTGTCTGTGTTTTCGTGCCTGCAGGAGGTCTGCAGGCGGTCGCGGAGCTGCTGCAGGTGGACTGTGAGATGTTCGGTCTGAGCAGCGATCACTACAGCGTCACGCTGCGGCGCTACGCCGGCATGGGACTCACCAACCTCACCTTCGGAGATGTGGCGAATAAGGTTTGGTCTCATGTTCATGACTGATCAATACGAAATGTTTTAACCTTTGATTGATTTTGAAGGTGGTGTCTGTTTCCTCATTATTATTGTTATTATTTTAATATAAATGATCCGACCTTGAAGAAGCTCAAACAGTGAATCCCTGATATTTAATGTTTGGAATTTATTTGATTATTTCTGATCTTGTGGTTTTATTTGCATTATTCTAAGCTCAATAACCAATCAGATCTCAGCATCTTGATCGATTTCCCATCAGGCAACACTCTGCTCCATGAAGGGCTGCATGAGAGCGATGGTCGCTCAGCTGAAGTCTGAGAGTGAAGACCTGCAACAGGTATGTTCACCTGTCACCTCAGCTACCACATGGCGCCTGTGGCCATGGTACCCAGTGTGAGTGACGGACTGTCGTCTCCTCTTCAGGTGATAGCGAGTGTTCTGAGGAACCTGTCGTGGCGAGCTGACGTCAACAGTAAGAAGACGCTTCGAGAGGTCGGCAGTGTGCGGGCGCTGATGGGCTGTGCCCTCGAAGTGCAGAAGGTGAATAAACATTAAACTATATTTGTCTGTTGTCACGATGTGAACTGAGCCGACTCACAAACACTTATTTTCATCTTCTACATCAGGAGTCGACGCTGAAGTCTGTACTGAGTGCGCTCTGGAACCTGTCGGCACACTGTACGGAAAACAAGGCGGACATATGCGCAGTGGACGGCGCTCTGGCCTTTCTCGTTGGAACTCTGACTCACCGCAGCCACACAAACACACTCGCCATCATAGAGAGCGGTGGCGGCATCTTGCGGAACGTGTCCAGTCTCATTGCCACCAACGAGGCGCATAGGTAAAAATAACAGAAACCTGAAAAACAAGCAGATTATTTCAAATCCTCTCTTCTGACCGTTCATCTTCTGCTCCCTCTGTGTCGTCTTACAGGCAAATCCTGCGTGAGCACGGTTGTCTGCCGACTCTGCTGCAGCACCTCAAGTCTCACAGTCTGACCATCGTGTCCAACGCTTGCGGGACGCTATGGAACCTGTCGGCTCGAGACGCCAAAGACCAAGAGGCGCTATGGGAGCTGGGCGCTGTGGGCATGCTACGTAATCTCATTCACTCCCGCCACAAAATGATCGCCATGGGCAGCGCCGCCGCCCTGCGCAACCTAATGGCAAACCGCCCGGCACGCTACAAGGATGCCAGCGTTGTGTCGCCAGGCGCTGGCGCCCCATCTCTGCATGCCCGCAAACAGAAGGCATTATTCGAGGAGCTGGACGCGCAGCAGCTGTCGGAAACGTTCGACAACATTGACAACCTGAGCCCCAAGGCAGCTCACAGGAAGGGGAGGGGCTGTAATGGCGCCGGAGTTGGAGGGAGCACAACTCGCTCGTATGCCAACACACCGGTGCTGTCGAGCCCGAAAAATGGAGACGGATCAAAGAGGATGGGGGAGGAAACTTCTTACCCTCGGCCGATATTCCCGCCCAACGTTCGAGCGTCCAGTGACAGCCTCAACAGCGTGACGAGCGCCGACGGCTACGGCAACCGTGGAAAAACCAAACCATCAGCAGAACCGTTCTACTCGTCAGACGAGAGTGGAGCCAACAAGTGCTGCGTCTACCGGAAGTACCCGGCTGACCTGGCCCACAAGATCCGCAGCGCCAACCACATGGCGGACGACGATGGTGGGGAGGTGGACACGCCCATCAACTACAGCCTGAAGTACTCTGACGAACAGCTGAATTCTGGGAGACAGAGTCCGAATCACCGCGGAGGAATTGAGAGTGACGACGATGATGTGCAGGACGCCAGACTGAGGAGGAGGAATGACTGTAGCGAATCGGCAACAAGCAGCAGCCGCATGGCGTCTGCCCCCCCGACACGCTATGCAGTTGTCCCTGGAACATCAAACTACAGCGGAGACTCAACCATCGAGCAGCCAATCGACTACAGTCTGAAGTACGGCACAGATTCAACCAGCAAACCGCTGTTCAAGTCAGAGGAGAACACTGCCCCCACCCTTGCCCCCCCTTCATCCACCTCCACTAGCAAGCTCCGCCCCGCTCCTCCAGCCAATCGGGTTGTGCCAAAAAGTCACCAAGAGTCAACACAGATGTACTGTGTGGAGGACACGCCCATCTGTTTCTCCAGAGGCAGTTCACTGTCGTCACTGTCGTCAGAGGAGGACGAGGATGGTGATGTCATTGGAAGAAAGAGGCGCGGTGGAGGTGTTGTCAGCGGTGGAGGAGGCAACGATTACCCAACACTTCCTGTTTGTGATAAAGAGGGACACGAAGAGCAGCAGCAGCGACCACAGAAGGAGGCGGAGAGCCAGACTGCCTCCGCTCCCTCCTCACGGGGGCGGCGAAGTCATCACCACCACGGCCACGCCCACCACCATCACCACCACCACGTGACATTATCCTCTGGTAACAGGACTCCAAAAAGTCCACCAGAGCAGCAGTACGCTCAGGAGACGCCACTGATGTTCAGCCGCTGCACATCTGTCAGCTCCCTGGACAGCTTTTCCACGTCTTCCATTGCCAGCTCTGTACGCTCTAGTGAGCCCAGCGGCGTTCCAAGTGGCGTGGTGAGTCCCAGCGACCTACCCGACAGCCCAGGACAGACGATGCCTCCGAGCCGCGCTAAGACGCCACCACCGATGCAGAAGACCGAGGAAGCAGCCAAGAAGAAGGACGAAGAAGAGAGCAGCGCTGACATCCTGCTACACTTTGCCACCGAGAGCACGCCGCACGGCTTCTCCCAAGCATCCAGCCTGAGCGCACTCAGTCTGGACGAGCCATACATCGCAGCAGAGATGAAGAAGAAAAGCGAGGAGGTGCAGCAGAGGAACACAGAGAGGAAAGTGGAGGAAGCAGCAGAACCCATCCTTGACGAATCAGACGATGATGACGACATCGAGATCCTGGAGGCTTGCATCAACATGGCGATGCCCAAGTCGTCCCGAAAACCAAAGAAACAGCAACATGCAGTGCCACGGAAACCCAGCCAGCTTCCTGTCTATAAGCTCCTCCCACCTCAGACCCGCACCCAATCACAGCAGAGGAAGGACATGCCGCCAGCGGAGGAGGTGCCTAGAGTTTACTGCGTGGAGGGAACACCGCTCAACTTCTCCACCGCCACTTCCCTCAGTGACCTCACCATCGATTCTCCGCCCAATGAGGAGGCAGTAACCGCTGTCATCCCTGTAGGGCAACCCACCTCCACACAGAGGAGGCGAGCGGGTCATCCTGAAGGAGAAAATGGTGACGACATCCTCGCAGAGTGCATCAGCGCTGCCATGCCAAAAGCCAAACCAAGAAAACCAATCAGGATGTCATCAAACAGTGAGCACCTGCAAGCCCCGCCCCTCCCTCCTCCTCCTCCACCTTCAATCCCACCTCCTCTCAGCTCCCATCAGCACAAGAAGAAACCAACGTCGCCTGTGAAGCCGATGCCCCAGAGGGTGCCGCACAGTGTCACAACCAACAAAGCAAAACCAGGGTTCGCCTTTGACTCGCCGAGACACTACACCCCCATCGAAGGAACGCCATGCTGCTTCTCACGCAATGACTCGCTAAGCTCACTCGACTTCGATGAAGACGATGGTGGTGCCGGTGAGAAGGAGGAAGAGGAAAAGAAAACACAAGAAGAAGAAGGCAGGAAGAGGAAGCAGCAGACGGCAGCCGTTTTCCCTCGGACCAAACCTTCAACCAATCAGATGATGACAGATGAGAAGCAGAAGTTTGCCATCGAGGACACGCCTGTCTGCTTCTCCAGGAACTCTTCGCTGAGCTCACTGAGCGACATCGACCAGGAGAACAACAACAAAGAGTTTGCCCCGCCGCCGCCCGAGCAGCCAGAAGGAGGGAACACGGGAACAAAGTCTCCTCCTCCTCCTCCGCAAGTGGAGTCCAAGCCCCGCCCCACTGCTGCCAGCGGCTACGCTCCCATAGCGTTCCACGTGGAGGACACGCCCGTCTGCTTCTCCAGGAACTCATCGCTCAGCTCGCTCAGCATCGACTCTGAGGACGACCTGCTGCAGGAGTGCATCAGCTCTGCCATGCCCAAGAAGAAGAAGAAAGCTGCCGCGGCTGCTGTCAACACGCCACACCCTGTTCCCAAAGACAACGACAGCATTCTGGCAGAGGAGGAACCTTCTGACGCTCCGAGAAGCCCCGCCTCTCCGGACTCCGAGTCGTTTGATTGGAAGGCAATCCAAGAAGGCGCAAACTCTATTGTCAGCAGCCTCAATGCCGCCGCTGCTGCTTCACCGATCTCCCGCCAACCGTCATCAGACTCAGACTCTGTCCTCTCCCTCAAGTCTGTGGGCTCACCGTTCCGCCTCCTGACAGCCAATAACAATGCAGATGAGGAGATGGAGGAGCTGGAGGAGATGGAGGAGATGGAGAAAGAGGAGAAGGAGGAGAAGGAGGATGTGAAGCGAGGAGCGAAGGTCCTGAAGCCGGGAGAGCGCAGCACTCTGGAGACGAAGAAGAAGAAAAAGGAAGAGGAAGAGGAGGAGGAGGCAAAGGCTCTGAGAGGTGGAAAGAAGGTGTACAGGAGTCTTATCACAGGAAAGCCAAGGGGGGAGCCAGCAGCCAGGGGGCGGAGCAAACCAAGAGCTGCAGCCATAGCCAAAGCTCCGGGCAGCGGCGATGACAGAGGAGGCACCTCATCTCGGGACTCCACGCCATCTCGCTCCCCTGCGGTAGCCAATCAGAAAGGAGGAAAACTGTCCCAGCTGCCACGCACAGCATCTCCAGGAAGTGCATCATCATCATCAGCCTCCAGACCGGCCAAACAGAGCATGACCGCAAGAAATGGCGGCGGTGGCATCCCGAGAAGCGAGTCTGCGTCAAGGGTCAGCAGCTCCACGACAAAGAAGCCGAAGGGGGATCCTGAGAAGCCGGCGCTTGTCCGGCAATCGACCTTCATCAAAGAAGCTCCGAGTCCGACACTGAAGAGGAAGCTCGAAGAATCTGCGGCGGCAGCAGCAGCGGCGACAGAGTCACCGTCCAGTCCTGATGCACCACTACAGCCAACATCCAGGAAACATGACATTAACCGCTCCCACTCTGAGAGTCCCTCACGCCCACAGGAAGTGACATCATCACGCTTTAACCGCACTGGCACCTGGAAGCGTGAAAATAGTGGCAGTGCTGGAGGAGGGAATGGCGGTAAACACTCTACATCGCTACCACGCGTGGGGACGTGGAAACGGACAGGGAGCTCATCATCCGTGCTGTCCGCCTCATCGGAGTCCAGCGACAAGGGGCGGAGCGAGGAAGAGGGTGTCGCGAGGTCGAAGGGGACATGGAGGAAAGCAAAGAGTAACGCAGACTCGGCCAGTCGCAGCTTTATAGAGAAACCTGAGGATGTGTGGGTTCGTCTGGAGGACTGTCCCGTCAACAACCCACGCTCCTCCTCCTCCTGCTCAACCCGCTCGCCCACTACCCCCAACGCCCCGCCCATCATTGACAGCCCTGCCCCCTGTAAGATCCCCTCCTCATCCTCGTCCTGCTCCTCAAACCTAAACCTGCGTCGCAGCTGTGAAAGTCTGGACGACAAACCGCCGCCACCTGAACGCCAGCAGCAGCCGCAGCAGCAGAGGGGTCAGCAGCCACGTAGCGGCGCCGTGGCTGCTCGAGTCAGCCCTTTCAATTACACCCCGAGCCCAAGGAAGGGCAGCACTGAGGTCACCACCACCACCCCCACCACAACGACAAGCAGCACAACATCGTCATCAACGACCCCTACACGGCCTTCTCTCATCCCCACCCCCGTCACCAAAAAACGGGAGCCTAAGGGTGGAGAGGGGGGGGGCGGCAGCAGTGGTGGCAGCAGTGGTGGCGAGCGCGGCTCTTACATCGTGACGTCAGTGTGAAACATTTGGACACAAAATGGACGTCTCCGTTGATAACAAGTGTAAATATGGAGAGAGAAGTGTACAGGAAGTGAGTCTGTATTTAAGTGCTAGCCCCTCCCCCTCTGCTGTCAAGTTTTTATACCACTGAAATTATGTGTAGCGCTTAGCCCCGCCCTCTCTGCCTGTGTCCCTGCATGGCCCTGCCCCCACTCTTAACGATGATGGTAACCATGGTGACAGATGTTTGTTCATAAATTATTTTTAATTCACTCAAAACTGTCAATTGTTTTTTCTCCGACAGACCTGAACGTCACGACTTTTTATTTTTGTTCATTGAAAACTTTAAAGAATGACATCAGACTCAATGTTTTTTCTTCTGACGACTAAATTGTAAAAATGTTAAAAGTTTGTGAGTTTGAAAAGTTCCTGAGAAATCTGCTGGCTGACAACTTCCTGCTCTGTGTTGCCTTGGAAACAAATAACACTGTAAAACATAAGTTATTGCTGTAAAACTTTGAACGTTGAAGCACATACAATGTAAACTAATGATTTTTGCCAAAAAGTTTTTCATGTTCTCATTAATTTTCACTGTTTTTATTTCTGGAGAAAAAAAAACTTTTTGGTGAAAGTGATGAAAAATAAAATTCAACATTTTAGGATCAAACATTTCTTTGATGTTGTTTGTTTCTGTGAATATATATATAAAGTTTTTTTAATGTGCTAAGGCTTTAAAGGGACTCGAGCTGACCTGACAAGGTCTGTTCACGTTTCAAGGCCTCAGCTGATTGGATAAATCATCTGTTCATCACAGTGACAGGGTTTAATGTGCTGTAGCTCCTACCTCATCAGACAGAAGTGCCTCTGTAGTCTTATGACACTTCCAACCTGTTTATTCAAAGTTTCCACCTATGATGGTTTTTTTCGAATATCTTAATTTGTAAATCTTCAGATCTCATTTATATGAAATGAGACTTATCTTGAAATTTTGATGTATTTAATTGAATATTAAAGTTAACCATTGATAATTAACTTTAAGAGGTTTTTCCTCCACTTTCACAGTAAATAAAATATTATCTAACAATGGAGTTGACTTACATTTAATATGCAATTTGTAAAGTAATACAGAGAGCTTTCATCAGAAACAGTAAAACGAAAAGAACAAACAAATCAATAAAGAAGTGCTACTTTTTCTACACATCTTATTCTGAAAAAAACATCTCTATTGGTAGCAGAACTTCTTTTGAGCTTTTATTTTGAAAACGCTTCCTGTATGTAAAGCTTGGAATATTATTCTCAGTAAAATTTATAAACAACACTGAACGAACATCAACATTAAATTAATTTAATAAAATCCTTTTGATTTTCAATGTTAAAAAATTAAATGAGTATCAAGCTGTCCTCTGTTTTGTTTTACTTCGACAGCAGAGACAGGAAGTGGGATTGTGATGCTGTGACCTCACTTCCTGTCGGTGCCCTCTGTCTCGGGAATGGAAATTCAGAAGGTAAGAACCTGATCGATCAATGATCGATAATATCTCATCAGTGCTGAGGTCGAGTCCGATAGAGAACACATGTAGACACAGTGAGGGGCGTGGGGGGCGGGGGGTAGCTGTCAGTCGCTCTCTCTCCCCCCCCTCTCTCTCTCTCTCCCTCTCTCCCTCTCTCTCTCTGAATGGCTGCTCCGCTTCTCTCTGGTCGAGTCGGTATCAGAGTGAATCTATTGATCAGCAGATCGTGGATTATTTCTGATCACGTGATAACTCCACCCCGTTCAGTGGCTGTGTAACTCGACCGCTGTCATAGCCCCCCCCCCCCACACACACACATACACCATCACAACCACACACACAAAAACGACAAACGAGGTTGGTCAATAAATGATCTTATACCGATACTCGATTGATTATTGAAGAGTCCAATTGGACGTTTTCAGGTTAATCTGTTTGAATGAGATGATTGGTTGTTCGTCGATGATGTCGTAAACAGGAAGTTAAGGAGAGCGATGATTGGTCTAGATGTGGTAAGGGCAGGCTATCTCTATGTGTGTGTCACATGATGTGACCTGATGTCACGTGACATCAGCTGTTGGACAATAGTATTCAGAACTGGACAGATGTCGTCAACACTGTCACTGGGTTTCTTTGGGAACATAGGATTGTGTTTTCAACCAGGTGTGTTTTGTTTTTGTTCGTGTGATGAACAGGAAGCTCTGCGCAGGATCATCAGCACGTTAGCCAATAAGAATAAAGAGCTCCATAACTTCCTGGAAACAGTTGACAACACTCTGACGGGACTGCAGGTCAGACACTGATTGGCTCAGAGAGTTTGGAACAAATGAATATTTAAAAACCATTAAAGTAAACTTTTTACAAACAGGAGGAGTCATGCACGGTGACGTCAGACCTAGAGGCGGAGCTTGAGCAGCTTCACTCCGCCCTCAATGAGAAGGGGGAGGAGCTCCGTGATGCTATCAAAGAGGAGACGTGCAGGAAGGAGGCGGAGCTTCAGGTTGACAATGATTTTCAAACATGATATTTTTGAAACTTTATAAATGTGGAATTTTAATTTTAAAATGATGTACACTTAAATTTTCTTTTTTAAATTCTTATAATTGTGTTAAATCATTTTTGTTTTTTCAGAAGCAACTGTCGGAGGGAAAGTCCGCACTTGTGTCATGTGAGGAGCTGCTCGAGTTCGCACATGAAACGTTGACCATCGCCACCGAAGAAGAATTTCTAAAGGTGAGAAAATAAAAAAAAGAATTGAGAAAAAACATTTTAAATATGAAAAAAATATTACAACATAAATATTGAACTTTTCTATTGTGTTTTTTTTTCAGGCCGCAAAACAGATCAAAGAAAGGTTTGTTCACTCTTCAAATATATTTCATCTTGAAAAGATTTTCATTTATTTTTACATGAATATTAATAAAAGGCGACGTTGTGATCCTGAAGAGTCACAGCAAGAAGTTTCATGAGGGTTTTATTGTGTAGAAGAGAAGCTGGATTGTTCTGTTAGAACCTGATGAAGTTTTTATTACTGCACTTCTGATGAAATAAGATCCAGTTGCATGATGGGAACAGGAAACTATTGTAAGAAGCACAAAGGTATCAACAGATGAGGAAAAGTGATCCTCAAAGGTTTTTGCTGTGACGCTTCAGGTACTCCATTTGAGCTGAACAAGTCTTCTTTGTATAAATATATAAATACACACATATGTACATATATGTGTATATTTATATCTACATATAAATATTATTAAAACAATTATATATCAGTTGTTTTTGTCTGTAACGTTTCTAATTAATTTGTGTCTTCTTAACATTTTTACTAACAAATCAAAATTAATAACAATGAATCGCAGCTCTCGGATGATTTGCTTAAAACCCCACTTAACCTCATAATCCCGCCCCCAAACCCCTTAAACCAATCAAATCGCCAGGGTGACGATGGCTCCGGCCTTTCGGCTGACGACCCGTCCGGCGGCGTCTGGGAACATGGCGAAATTCACCGTGGACTTTAGTGCCGAGAGGGAGGGGCTTCAACGACTTCACTTCCTGCCAGGTGAGTGATTCACAGGTCACATGGTTCATCACATGTGATTGTTTCCATAATTCAGAGCTGTTTTCAGTCTTCAGGAAGTTTACACCTCAAACATTTTAGTGATCATTTTACTTTTGGTATTTGTCGAAGTACCCAGACCTCCAGAGATCGACGAGTCCAGCTGCATCATCGGTGACAACAACATCACTGTCGCCTGGCAACCAGCAGGTGAGGGTGACGGCGTCAGCGGACCAATCAAATGCTTCGACCTGGAATATCAAAAAACAAACCAGGAAATCTCGCTGAAAGCAACAGGAGAAGGATGCTGGGAAAAAATCTGTGACATCACAGAGCCTCAGGTCACCATCTCAGGTGAGCTAATGACGGCATCAGTTACCTGCTAGCTAGTGAATATTAGCATGCTAATATGTTAGCTAATTTTCACCTGAACTTATTCCCATGCAGTTTATTTTACATTAATTGATTATTATTTATCTTTTTGATTTGAATCAGGTCTGAAGTTCGATTCTCGCTTCATTGTCATTCGAGTTCGAGCAAAAAACAAAATGGCTGCCGGAGAGTTTTCTGACTCTGTCACCTTGGAAACCAGAGGTGAGTGAATGGATGGATGAATAAAAGATGAGTGAAAACATAACTATATAAATTTTAATTTCTTTCAGCGTTTAACTTTGGCTTTGACTCGTCGACGGCTCACGCTGAACTGAAGGTTCACGGGGACACGGTGACCTGGGAGCCTCAAGGGGTCAAAGTTCACGACCCCCGACTCAGAGTCAGAGAGAGTAAAAGCAGGTGAGGATGATCCCTGATGATGTCATCAGGGTGGATGTTTACTGCAGGTCGACACAGAAACAAACTGATTGTTACAACAACAAGGAAACAAACTGAAGTAAACAAGTTTCATCACAAAGACCAGAACCACCAAAATTTAGGATCCAAAGAAAACAAAAGATAATTTGTGGCTGTTTATTTGTGTGATTAATATTTTTGTCCTTCTTCAGTCTCCGTACTTCGTCCGCTCCGAAACGCTCAGGTAGAAACTGTTGTCGGTTGACCGGTTGCCTAGCAACCACTGCTTCACCTTCTTCATCCACCATTTCTCCTCTCATGCAGCCAATCACATCACTGCTGACATCACTGCTGACATCACATTTATTTGAGTCTTTGATCAAAATGTTTGTAGTTTTTAAGCTTTTTTCGCACTCAATTTGTATTTTTGTATATTTTGTAAATTGTTCTACTTGTTTGAATTCATAATTTTACATTGATTAACATTAATACACATTCTGTTGTTTTCATTAAACATTCCATTTAGTTTACGACAATGCTTTTTTATTTAGGTGAAACAATTTTAGTTCAAGTTTTCTCATTAGTTAATATTCACAGTGTTTGTGTTTTATGTATTTTTTTGTGTTTTTCTCTCTTCTGCATCATCGCTTGGACACGACCTCATTGGCTTTTTCACCGCACAGTTTTCATTTCTACTCTGGAACGTTAAACTTTTCTAAACTCAATATCAAATTCTATTTATATTTGATTTTGTTTTTACTTTATTAGCATCAGAAGCGCCACGCCATCACCCAATAAGACGGCAGGAGGTCGAGCTGCACGTGACAGATTTGCTGGAGAGTCGTACACGGTTCTGGGTACGATGCTCTGATACAATATTATAGAAGAAATATAAAAAGAGAATTATTATAGTGTAATGATTTTTATTAGAGATAAGAAAAAATATTATGTTAACCTAAAGATAATTTGAACAGAAGAGAAAACACTGGTGCGTGTTTTCGCACTATAATTTTCTTCAAATATTTCTATCTTTAAAAGTGTAAAAACTTTATTCGTTAATCTGTTTCCAAGGCGACCAGGAGATGACTGAGGGCTGCCACTACTGGGAGCTCCGCCCCCTGGCGGACTGGAAGTCGTTCAGTGTGGGTGTGGCATATCAGGCCAGCCTTGGCCGTTTTGACCAATTAGGGAAGAGTGCTGGTTCCTGGTGTCTTCACGCCAGCCAATGGCTGCAAACATCGCTTGCTGCGAAACACAACAACCGAGCAAAGGCTCTTGATTGGCCGCTGCCTCAGCGAATTGGAATCTACTGCAACTACGACAACGGTACGAAGAAAATATGAATTTATTGTTTTAGATTTAATTTAATTAGTTTTTCTACTTAATCTATTTTCCTTGCAATGAACTGTTTCATTCCTCTATTCAGTTTAATGTTTTTACAGTGCACACATCTCATAACCAATGTTTTATCTAAAATTAATTTGAATGAATGAATCTGATTGTCTCGCCTCGTTTGTTCACTTGATCTGTTCGATCTGTGTTTCAGGCGATTTATCGTTTATTGACGTTGATCGACTTCGTCTTCTTCATTCCTTCAAAACAAAGTTCAGTCAACCCCTCGTCCCTGCCTTCACTGTGAGTTACACTGATAATACTACAATAATATTGTTGTAGTACTGTAGTATCATTACTGTAGTATCATTACTTTAGTAGTACTTCACTATGAGCAACACTAATAATACTGCAGTCGTACTTCACTGTCTCTGCCGTTACCATGAGTAATATTAATAAAATGTAATCTGGGTTGCAGGTTTGGTGCGGCGGTATCACCGTGGCAACAGGTCTGCAGGTCCCGAGCTTCATGGGAAACTTCCTCTCCACCAATCGGAGCCTGAGTGACCTGTCTCAGTAAACAACCTCAGTTATTAGTTTTTAGTCTGTTTTGGTATTTTTCCTATTGTCAATAATTGAATTTCTATTTATGACTAAACAAATATAATTATGTGATATAATTTATCTATGAATTGTTATTATAAAGCACTAATATAAATATAAATACAATTTATATACATTTTAAAGCTATTATAATGCTTTCATTTTGAACTTGAAAGACTACTTATTTTCGTCTAGGTTTTTTTGGTGTGAAGATATCCTTATGTTGAGTAGGGCTTTTATTTTGACTGAAATTGTAATTTAAGAGATCATTTTATTTCCTGTTTTACTCATAAACAGAAATGGGAAAGCTTTTACTTTGAATACTGTAATCTTATTTACTTTATTGTGAAAGTTCTATGTTTGATTTGTGGTAAAGGCTTTATTCTGAAAGACTTGAAAATGTAAAAAAACATCCTGTTTGTTCAACTGACTTATATCTGTGAAGGTAAAATCCCTGGATAATGTTTCTACTTATTGATTATTGATCAAGTATGTTTCTAAACATGTCAACATCAACATTTTGATAAGCTGTGAAAAATAAACATTAAATATTTTCTTGTTATTTTTTTGTTTATATATCTGTCATTTTATATATTTTCAGTTCAGTATATATATATATATATATATATGTGTGTGTTACTTTAGCTGATTATTATGAAACAAAACAAGACAAATAATTAAAAGAGAGAAGAAGGGACTTTGTCTCCATGGCAACAAAACAATTAAACAACGTGTAGAGAGGGAGGGCTTGTCACCATGGCAACACGACAACAGAGCCAGATGAGAGAGAGAGAGAGGGAGAGAGAGAGAGAGAGAAAGGAAGAGAAGAACAGAAGAACAGAAGGAGGCAAGAAGAGAGAGAGAAAAGAAGAGATAAACAGAAGGAGAGAAAAAGAGAGAGAGTCACATTTTATTCACAGTTTTTAAAAGTTTTTCTCTTTAAAAGTAAATTATGTTAAAACCGTTTAAATTGTAACTCCGCCCCTGATTGGTTCGTTTGACGCTGTGGTCATCGGTCAAGATGGCCTGTTTCCGTGGTAACCAGGAATTTTATGGAGAAGTCCTCCTATTGGATGATACGAAGATCTCGCTGATGACAGAACACGGCATAAAGGTGAGTGAGAACTTAAACTGTATTATTCAATATTTTTTAAATATTGCTCATCTCTCTCTCTCTTCGTTTAAACCCTGATGTAAAATGTTTGTTTTTAATCAGAAGTCTTCGAAGGCGGCGGCCATCTTGCATCGCGTGTTCTCTCACCTGAACGTCGTGGAAGTCAAATTCTTCGGTTTGAGATTCTGCGACGACAAACAACAGACGGTGAGAAAACATAATGTCTGAGTATTAGCATTAGAACAAGCACCAGTGTTATTGTCCTTACTCCGTTTTTTACTTTATTCAGTTTAATGTCAACGTGTTTTTTTCAGCGCTGGTTGGATCCTTTGAAAACTCTCTCACGACATCGAGGCCTCAGTCAGTTTCTACATTATGTTATAAATAAGTTTGAATCTTGAATACTTTAATAACTTTAGTTGCAGTGTTGTTAAACAATTTCAAAATTAGATTTAAAGATATATATGTTATTTTTTTCTGATTGTTTTGTCTCAGTGGGGCCACCGTACATTTTTTATTTTGGTGTCATGTTTTATGCTGAAAATCCGTTGAAGATCAAAGAGGAAACTACGAGGTGAGATGAAAATATTGAGCAACACCTGCGTTTGACTCTTTCTTACTAAAGATGACGGCTGTTGTTGTAGCTGTCATGTTTAGCTGCATTTCATGTATGAAAGGTGTTCAAAAATACCCTATAATCATCATCATTATTAATATTATTATATAACTTTTTTTTTTCTTGTCGATAAATTATTTTCAAAGTGATTCTCTTTCAGGCGTCAGTTTTACCTTCAGCTTCGTCAGGACATCTGTCGAGGTCGTCTTCTATGCCCCGCCCACCTCAAGCCACGCCTCTCTGCTCTGAGGCTGCAGGGTCAGTTCGACTTTAAAAATTAATCAATAATCCAGCACCAATCAATTAATCAGTGATCTGAGAAAAGTCTATATTTGTACATTTGTACACTTCCAACAACAATGAGTTTAGGTAAAATACAGTTCAACTATTTATTTTAGAATTTTATTTCCACGTCAGCTGATCAAGGTGATGTCGGGGGGGCAGAGGAGCTGGACTTAGGTCTAAACCAGGAAGTGCAAATAATCTACAAGTCACTCAGGTAGAGAGGAAATACAGAAATAACCTTTCAAATAATAAACATAGTTACAAACTTACAGAAGACGAACATGTCTCTCTCTCTCTCTCTCTGTCTCATGCAGCGGTGTCTCTCGTCCTCAGGCTCAGAATCTGTTCCTGTCTCTCTGCAGCTCGCTGCCGATGTACGGAGTCTCTCTGTTCAACGCCTACGTAAGATCTTCACTTATCAGTTATTAGTCATCCATAATAAATCATCAATTATCACTGATTGATAACAGATTGTCTGATGACCATCTCTCAGCAGAATGCACTGATCAGTTACGAGTAATACACAACTAAATAATAATCAATACAGAACAAACAACCATCATTAAAGACATGTTCATCAATTATGTTAAACGATGAAGGTTTCATCAATCAATTTATCCAGAGATACACGTCTGTCGACATCATGTCAAAAAGCATCAGGTCAGAATTTGACAGCCAGCAAATCAATAAAATAGTAATCAATAATCTACATTATACAGCAAACACTGTTGCTATGACCATGTCTGAATAATAAATATCAAGAATTGCATTGTTTCAGATAAAATGTCAATAAAGTTCTTATTACTTATTTTTCATATTCGTTTCATTTTGTGTAATTATGACCCGACTTCATTCCCATGACGCGTTAATAGGGCGAGAACCAGTCGGAGTACTTCCTGGGTCCAACTCCAGGGGGCGTGGTCATCTATAAGAATAAAGTGCTGGTGGGAAAATATTTCTGGTAGGAGTGAGACCTCACAAACATCTTTGATCAACACTACGATACGTCTGGAGTTAGTTCACTGATTTTATTGTTGTTGTTATAACGTGAATGTATCAATATTAGGGTTTTTTTGTGCTGTGATCATGTGACCTGTCATGTGACTCTTCTACTCAGGCAGCGAATCAACAAACTTCATTTTAAAAACAAAACGTTTCAGCTCAGAGTCGTTGGAAAAAACGTGAGTTCTTATTGGTTATCTAATGCTAATGCTAATGCTAGTCATACTACTCTGTAGTTACCTGATGATGTCATGATCATAATGATGCTAAGAGTTTAAAAAACTGAATTAATGAACTTATATAAAGTTAGATAAACTTTGTTGTTCAAACACATGGAGACAAATTGATTAATATCAACAAAGAAACGTGTCCGTGTGTGTGTGTGTGTTACAGGGTTCAGAGAAGTCGTTTTTCTTTCATACATCAGATGAATCCGACTGTAAACGTCTGTGGAGATGTTGTGTTGAGCATCACGTTTTCTTCAGGTGACAACATGAAACCACAGACACACACAGATACACACACACATGCACACTCACTCACAGACTGTAATATATGAATTGTCTTTCCTCAGGATGTCAGAGTCAAATCACTCGACACACAGACTGAGACACAACAGGTAAAAACACAAAACCTGGTTTATTTTAATGATTTTTTATAATGTGTCTTTTTCTTAATAAAGTAACATTAATCAAACCTTTATTCAAAACCTTCTGTTCTCTCTCTCTCTGTGTAGCTTTGCTAGTTCGCCCACTTCTCCTCGGTTGAACGTTGGCGTGCCGACAAACGAAAGTGTTTACGAACAAACAACCAAAGACACGTGTTCGAGGCTCCGCTGTTCGTACACTGGTTTGATTTGTGTTGTTCCAGTACAGTGTCGTCTTTTATGGCGACGCTAGTGGTCATAGTTTCTTAAATAAAACGGCATTTTTACCATTTGGCCCACCCCCTTTCCTCTCTTCTAGCCAATCACATACAAGAGAGAGTGAGCAGTGAGCCAGTGGCGACGCAGACAGCACCACCTGCTGTTCACAGGTGAAAGAGCACAATGTCATGTGATCATGTGATCGTGTTGTGATTGGCTCATTGGAGATGAACTTTTAAACTCCTCCCCTGCAGCCGCAGTCAGACCGAGTCCATCTCGAACCCAGGTCGTGTCCGCAGGTCAGAGGGCGGAGCCAAGGAGGAGGTCGTTAAACCCTTTGCACCATGGGAAAACAGCGGCCTTGTGAGGTGAAACATCAAACGATCAAATAAAATGTGCAAGTAGCTCATTGGTTATAATATTACTTATATATTTATCCTTAGAACCTTAGACTGAAAACAAATGATCAATATTTTATTGTTACTTAAAACATCCCATAAAAAATAAGATGCTTAATGTGTAAACGTTATTTAATTTTTCTATGGATGTAATCTGATTACTGTGGTAATGTAATCTGTCTCCAGGGGCCTGTTCAACCCAAAGTTTCCTGCAAACATCAAAGAAGATCCAGATGGAGGGAGACGTCAGTGGTGAGAAAGAAAGACTGAAAGAAAGAAGGATTAAGAAAAAGAGAGAAAAGAAAATGATTGACATCTTTCCTCTGATATTAAGGCGGAGCAGAAGTCTGGATGGTGATCAGCCAATCAGACAGCAGAGGAGGAGGAGGTGATGGCCGTGACTTATTTGTATTATTATAATGTTTAATTTTGTAATTTTTTTAAGTCATTTTCCAGGACTCGTTCCCGTGGCAACACAAGCAGCGGCAGCGAATCAGAGACGATAACGAGAAACAACGAGCGGCGCCGGAGAAACGATCGGTAATAAAATCACTTCCTGTTTCCAGTGAGTGGTCAACATGGTAACCAGACACCTGCCTGGGTTTAGGATCGGCCAATGGGAGCCACCGATGCTCATTTCTAAGTCTATATAACAACTGAACTTCATAATAGCAATGACCATGATGGATAATGCTAATGTTAATGCTAATGTTAATGCTAATGCTTATGCTAATATTAATGCTAATGCTAATGCTAATTCTCTCTCTCTCTCTTCTTTGTAGTAAGAGTCCTGATGTCCTCATATGGAAACACATCCAGTAAGTATGTGTGTTTGTGTGTGTGTTTGTTGGGACATTTTTGCTAAGATTTTAAGCTAAATTCAGTTCATTGACAAGAAGGACTTGACTCCCCCTACAGGAAACTCTGTAGAACTGCACATGAAATTCATTGTGTGTCTGTGTGTGTGTGTCTGTGTGTGTGTGTGTGTGTGTTTGAACAGGAAACAGCTGGTGGATCCCAACACTCACCCCAACAGACAGACTGAGGAAATACCTTATATGGAAGTGAGGTAAGGATCGAGTGAGGTAAAGAGGGAAAGAGCAGAAAGAAAGAAGGAAGTAATTATGGAACCTTGTGTCTTTCAGAGTAACAGGAGAGCCAATCAGAGCACGTCAATCTCCGAGGAGGCGGCGACATCGTCGCTGTGCTTCAGCATCAGACTTCCTGTAGGTGTCAGTCAAGTGTCTCGATCAGTGATGTCATCAATAAGTGATTAATAATCTTCTTTTTTGTTTCAGTTCAGACACGCAGCTCGTTCCTCCTCTTCCTGTCACCAAGACAACAGGCACCGTCTGTCAATCACCCAGCTGAGCTGCTGCCAGCTGGTTTCAGGGACCATCATCGGTTTTCTTAATTATTAAATATGTAATATGCTGCTGTAAAAAAAGGTTTTCATCATTTTCCTCATTATCATTAAATTATTTCAGTGTGTACTGACAGCAGTATTGACTGTATATATGTGTGTTCATATATTTATTAATATTGTACAGTAAATGTATTAACAGTATATAAATAAATTTAAAGAAACAATTATTGTTTTTTTGTGTTTCGATTTTCAGCCCGATAATATTGATATGAGTTACACTAATGTGTCAGTACGTAATTATGAATGAAACTAACACGTCAGCAATCTGATGACTGTGAAAGTCTTCAGGACGAGTTGTTCTCTGAGGTCACAGCTCATCACTGAAGCTGCTTCATGTTTAAATCAACACGAGTCACAGAGTCGTGTTGAATTTAGAGACAGAGTGTGATTTAGAGGCAGGGCGGCAGCTGCTGCTTCTTTTTCATTCAGTTTTCCCTCGTAAACACGTTTTCTCAGAAGAACGCAGGATCATTATTTCAGATTTGATACAAACGTTCACTTAGATGCACAGATGAACTGATTAGATTTACTCAGGTCTGTCTCATTGAAGATGAATGTTCTCGCACTGTTCTTTTATTAATGGTCCTGTTTCTTTCCCCTCTTTATATGAACACTGCTTTCATGTCTGAAATTACATTTACAATAAGAAAATAAACATTGTTCATGTATCTTACAGTATATTATATTTACATTTTAATACAATACATTATAAAGTAAATTTACAATATATCATGTTCAACCTGAATGACATTATATTTAAAAAAAGTGAGCGAAGGGGGACAGAGAGAGAGGGAGAGAGAGAGAGAGAGAGGGAGGGAGAACGACACAGAGAGAGAGTAGAGAGAAAGAGAGAGAGAGAGAGAGAGAGAGAGGCGGAGTGAGAGAGAGATTCAGACATTGTGTTCTCTTAGCTGTTTAGTTTGGTTTAGTTTGGTCAAACTTTGTAGAGGAGGAGAGGAGAAGGAGAAATGGAGGAGCTGTGCAGTGGGAGTGGTCTGGATCCCTTCTGGGTGAGTTTCACATTTTATCAAGTTTAGTGTAATTATGTAAAATATCAGATTCAACCAGACAAACTGATGATGGATGTGTTTGAATTAAACATCTACTTTAAAATCATTGATTTATTGATATGAAGTTTAATTAGAACATTTTCAGATGTTCAGTGTCTGAACATTAACATCTGACCTGAGGTCAGAGACAGCCGGAGAAATCCTCACCTTCCTGTGTCTGAGGGAATCTTAGGGTCGGTGACATCATGTATCAGTGACATCATGTATCAGTGACATACAATCGTTGTGTTTTGTGGATTCAGGACTGGAACCTGACCTGGTACACCTCCAAACCAGACCTGACCCAGTGCTTTCAGCACACGGCTCTGGTGTGGTTCCCCTGTGTTTACCTGTGGACCTGTTCTCCTCTTTACCTGCTCTACCTGCTGCTCCGCCCCCACCGGGGCGTCATCCCGCTGTCCAAACTCTGCTGCAGCAAGACGGTAAGAAAACTAGGAAAAGGACTAACCTGGGTCTTTGTGGGCTAACCTGGGTCTTTGTGGTCTCAACTTGGTCTTTGTGAACTAACCTGGGTCTTTGTGGTCTGAACTGGGTCTTTGTGGTCTCAACTTGGTCTTTGTGGACTAACCTGGGTCTTTGTGGGCTAACCTGGGTCTTTGTGGTCTCAACTTGGTCTTTGTGAACTAACCTGGGTCTTTGTGGTCTGAACTGGGTCTTTGTGGTCTCAACTTGGTCTTTGTGGACTAACCTGGGTCTTTGTGGTCTGAACTGGGTCTTTGTGGTCTCAACTTGGTCCTTGTGGACTAACCTTGGTCTTTGTGGGCTAACCTGGGTCTTTGTGGTCTCAATCGGGTCTTTGTGGTTTCAACTTGGTCTTTGTGGACTAACCTGGGTCTTTGTGGGCTAACCTGGGTCTTTGTGGTCTCAATCGGGTCTTTGTGGGCTAACCTGGGTCTTTGTGGACTAACCTGGGTTTTTGTGGTCTCAACTGGGTCTTTGTGGACTAAACTGGGTCTTTGTGAACTAACCTGGGTCTTTGTGGTCTCAATCGGGTCTTTGTGGTCTCAACTGGGTCTTTTTGGACTAACCTGGGTCATTGTTGCAGCTCCTCGGTTTCAGTCTGGCCTCCTTTGGTCTCCTGGAGATGTTTTACGTTGTGGTGAAGATGAACGATGAGATCCAGAACCACCTGATCCTGCTGGGTCCACTGATTCGGAGCCTCACTCTGGTACGTCATGACTCCTTCATGCATGTACTGGATAACAGGGCTAGGGGGCATTGATTAATCAGTCAATCAATTGATCAATCCACTGTTTGATTCGTCCTCAGGTTCTGGCTGTTGTCATAATCCAGGTCGAGAGGATGAAGGGCTGTCGTTCCTCCGTCATCCTCTTCCTCTTCTGGACACTTCTGGTTCTTTGCTCCATCGTTCCTCTGAAGGTCAACATCGAGCAGATTATTGATCAGGTATCAGTGATCAGACGTAGCTTCTCTGTGGTTTACAAGGAAGTGACATGTTCAGGATGTGGATCCTCGTGGACCGGTGATGGGCAGATAAAGACCAGCAGTTGAATTGAGTCAGATGATGGGGATCAGACTGTGGTGGTTTAGAGAAGCTGTGGCCCCGGTCCCAGTTCTGGTCCCAGTTCTGGTCCCTGTCCTGGTCTCTGACTCAAGGAACAAGTCGATAAACCAACCAGTCAGTTGTAGGGATGTGGTTCAACATTTGAATCTGATCAGGTTCGGGATCATTGATGACCTGATGGTGAAGGTTCAGCTCTGAGGTTGATGTCTTGCTCATGGGCAGTGGCAGTAATGTGTCTCTGTTGCCTGACATGTCTGTCCTCATACCAGCAGGTGTTTTCAGTGATTTACTGTTCCTCTTGACACCAGATCGGTTCTGTGGATGTTTGACACACAAGTCACATGACGACAGCCGGAGGGAGTGTGTGTCCTTGACATGTGGAATGTGACGCTCTGTGTCTAAATGATCACGTGACCTCCAGTTCACAGTTCTTAGAAAACAGTTCAAATTAAATGAAATATTTGAGTGATGATGATGATGATGATGAAGCCTTCTGACCTTTGACCTTTGACCTCTGCTCTCTGTCGTTTCAGGAGTTTTCATCAGATGCTTTTCGTTTCAACGCGTTCTTCATCTGTTTTTCCATCCAACTCATCGAACTCGTTCTCTGCTGCTTCTCAGATCGACGGACACTTCAGGACGAACACACACGCGTCCAGGTGACACACACAAGCATGTCTAAGTCAATGAGTCTTCTTAAATATGTGGTTAGTTAATAGATAGTTAATAGATAGTTAATAGATAGTTAATAGATAGTTAATAGACAGTTGGTTAAATCTGACTGTAACCTTCTCTCGTTAGAACCAATGTCCAGAGGAGGACGCATCGTTTGTTTCAAAGTTTTTCTTCTTCTGGATCAGCAGGTACGAACATCATCACTCAACCTTAACCTCTAAAACCCCTTAACGCAACTCAACCCTTAACTTAACCCAGCTCAACTCGACTTGCCCCCCACGAACTCTTCTACATCTTAAACCCTAAACTAACCCCCATGATTCACCACTTTTATTTTATTTTCACGACTTCAAGCTGTAAATAAAGTTAGAATTTTAAAATGTTATCGACTAATAACTCGTCAATTACAGTATTGTAATGTTTCGTCTTTCTGTCAGTTTGCTGCTCCAGGGTTACAAGCGCCCCCTGCAGGCTGAAGATCTGTGGCCACTGCGAGAACAGGACTCATCCTTGAGGATCATGACAGACCTGGAGAAGTTCTGGACTCAGAACAGGAAACAGCCGCAGTACGAACTTTCACGCTGAATATTTAAAGAACATTGGAATCATTTTAGTGATGTCACAGTGATGTCACTAACCTGATTCCTTGGTGATAAAACTTAAAGCTTCTTAATGACATTTCCAAATTAAAGCCTGGATGGCTTCTGGAAAGCTTTTAGTATGAAAGAGCTGTTGGAACAGGAAAAGGAAGAATATTAGAACATGTATGTTGTCAGCGGCCTGAAGGTGGCGCCACTGCAGCTGCTGTTTACTTTCCTTTATCGCAGTCACATTCTGATTTGTTCTGCAGAGAGGAACCAGAAGCTTCGGGTCCATTCTGGTCCCGGTTGGTTGGTTCTGCTGGACCAACAGAAAAAACTCCCCTGTTTGAGGAGAAGAGGAAAGGGCGGAGCTACAGCTTCTTCCTTATACATGCTTTGGGGCGGAGCTTTGGGCCTTACTTCCTGTGCGGTACACTATGTCTCCTCCTCCACGACGCCTTCATGTTCGCCGTGCCGCAGGTGCTCAGGTGAGTCAGGTCTAATGTGGTGATGACATGGTGAGAAACAGCGACACCTGCTGGTCAGCTGAAGTCACATCGTGATGATGTTGTTTATTGTTGCTGTTGTTGACTTTTTATATTGTTTATTGTTGTTTCTAGTTGTCTGCTGGTCTTCATGCGGGACAGAGAGGCGGAGACGTGGAAAGGTTTCCTGTTTGCCTCTCTGCTCTTCCTGTTGTCGTGTCTTCAGTCCGTCCTCAACCATCAGTACATGATTCACTGCTTCAGCGTCGGAATGAGACTGAAGACCAGCGTGATCGCACTCGTCTACAAGAAGGTGAGACAGGTGATAGACAGACAGACAGGTGGAGACAGACAGACAGGTGGAGACAGACAGACAGGTGACAGACGGACAGACAGGTGAAGACAGACAGACAGGTGGAGACAGACAGACAGGTGGAGACAGACAGACAGGTGACAGACGGACAGACAGGTGACAGACAGACAGACAGGTGGAGACAGACAGACAGACAGACACACAGGTAAGAGACCGACAGACAGGTGATAGACGGACAGACAGGTGATAGACAGACAGACAGGTGGAGACAGACAGACAGGTGGAGACAGACAGACAGGTGATAGATGGACAGACAGACAGACAGGTAAGAGACCGACAGACAGGTGATAGACGGACAGACAGGTGGAGACAGACAGACAGGTAAGAGACGGACAGACAGGTGGAGACAGACAGACAGGTGGTGACAGACAGACAGGTGATAGATGGACAGACACACAGGTAAGAGACAGACAGACAGGTGGAGACAGACAGACAGACAGACACACAGGTAAGAGACTGACAGACAGGTAAGAGACAGACAGACAGGTGGAGACAGGTGATAGACAGACAGACAGGTAAGAGACGGACAGACAGGTGGAGACAGACAGACAGACAGACACACAGGTAAGAGACCGACAGACAGGTGATAGACAGACAGACAGGTGGAGACAGACAGACAGGTGGAGACAGACAGACAGGTGGAGACAGACAGACAGGTAAGAGAGGGACAGACAGACAGGTGATAGATGGACAGACAGACAGGTAAGAGACGGACAGACAGACAGGTAAGAGACAGACAGACAGGTGGAGACAGACTGAAACCCCAAACTAAATTGGATTAATCTTAACACAAACACACTTTGTTGCGATGAGTGAAGTTGTGAGTAAGGCTTTGTGTGTTTGTGTCTTCAGAGTCTGGTGCTGAGCAGCGCTGCGAGGAGACAAGTCACTTTGGGAGAAATTATTAATCTGGTTTCCGCCGACGCTCAGAAGCTGATGGACGTCGTGGTTTATTTCAACAGCGTCTGGATCGCTCCCATCGAGATCGCACTGTGCTTCTACTTCCTGTGGCAGGTAAACGTAAACACAAACATCACAAACACAAACATCACAAACACAAACATCACAAACATCATCAATATAAAAAACATAAAGACAAACACATCTTGACAACAAACATAATAAAGGTAAACACATCATCATCATTGATTGATTGATTGATTGATTGACTGGTTGACTGGTTGATTGACAGCTGCTCGGCCCTCCGGCTGTCGCTGGGATCACGGCCGTCTTCCTGATTTTTCCTCTGAACGGCGTTTTGGCTAAAATGAGAAGCAAACTTCAGGTGAGAAAACCTTTTCCTCTTCAGATCTAATGTTTGTAATTGTTTTGTAGTTTGATTCTCTGATCCTCGTCCCTCAGGAGGTGCAGATGAACTTCATGGACGGTCGGATCAAACTGATGAGTGAGATCCTGAGCGGCATCAAGATCCTCAAGTTCTACTCGTGGGAGGAAGCGTTCCTGCGGCGAGTCGGCGTCCTGAGAGACGGGGAACTCAACGCCCTGAAGAAGTCTCAGATCCTCTACTCCGTGTCCCTGGCTTCGTTCAACTCCTCCTCCTTCCTGGTGCGTCGCACATCTGCCTGAACATCTGGGTCCAGTGATACTTTTTATCCACTGAGTTGGTCACGTTCTAATTCTCTCTCTCTCTGCCCCCCCCCCCTCAGATCGCTCTCTCTGTTTTCGGCGTCTACATTTTGTACGATGAGCAAAACGTTCTTGATGCTCAGAAGATCTTTGTTTCTGTGGCCCTCATCAACATCCTGAAAAGTCCTCTGAGTCAACTTCCCTTCGCCATGAACACGACCATGCAGGTCAGAGAGTCTTTGTCTCTTTGAATCTTTGATCCATCATCATAATCAAAAGGCTGAGACATGAGAAATCATAACAGATTGTATTTGTTGAGTTGATAGAAAACCTAAATGATGAAAAGGTGAATAATACTTCCTGTGTTTTTAACCAGGCCATCATCTCACTGCGACGTCTGACCGACTTCCTGTGTCTGGAGGAACTTCGACCTGACGACGTGGAGAGACTTCATCACAGCTCAGGTGAGACACATGTTGATAATACATGTTGGATACATGAAGAGGTTTTTACTAATCCACAATTGTCCATTGAAATCACATTTGTGTTACTGATGTGTCACTGGTTCCATGTTTTCCTTCTCAGACGGTGACGCTGTCGTGATCGAGGGCGGCTTCTTCTCCTGGTCCCCTGAGGATTCCCCGTGCCTGCAGAGGATCGACCTGAAGGTGAAGACGGGTTCGCTCGTCGCTGTGGTCGGTCACGTCGGCTCGGGGAAGTCCTCTCTTCTGTCGGCCATGTTGGGGGAGATGGAGAGGAGGCGGGGCTTCGTCTACATCCAGGTGACTTAAAAGAACGTGTTTTATTATTTGGTAATTCTTACTTTCTTTGTGATTAACGTGTTACTGTGTGTCTCTCTGTGTGTGTGTGTGTGTGTGTGTCTGTGTGTGTGTCCAGGGTTCTGTGGGTTATGTTCCTCAGCAGTCTTGGGTCCAGAATGCGTCAGTGAAGGAGAACATTTTGTTTGGAGGCGAGAGGAAGGAGAGCTGGTATCACCGGGTGCTGGACGCCTGCGCCCTGCTGCCGGACCTCGACCTGCTTCCTGCCGGAGACGCCACCGAGATCGGAGAGAAGGTACCGTCCTCATCTTCAACCCCGCCCAACCCCAGCTGCTGGAGATGCATTCAGGAGCACAGTGTATTGATGGTGCATTTGTCCGGTAGCTCACTGACGATGCGTTCACTGACTGCAGGGTTTGAACCTGTCTGGAGGGCAGAAGCAGAGGGTGAGTCTGGCTCGAGCCGTCTACAGGAGGTCAGATGTTTACCTGCTGGACGACCCGCTGTCGGCCGTGGATGCTCACGTGGGACAACACATCTTTGATCGGGTAATTGGCCCCACAGGGATTCTTAAAGACAAGGTGAGACGTGGACCTGTTCAACCAATCATCAACCTGCGGAGGGTCATGTGGGTTCTCTTTAATCTGTATGTAACCGTATATGACTGTCTTGGTTTTAAGACTCGGGTTCTGGTGACTCACGGCCTCAGCTTCCTGTCCAAAGCCGACCTGGTCCTGGTGATGGACGAGGGTCGGATCTCTGAGTCGGGATCCTACGCCGAGCTGATGGACCGAAAAGGAACCTTCGCCAAATTAATCCAAACCTTCAGTGGAAAGCACAGCCGAGGAAAACCCACACTCCACGAGAAGAGTAAGAGCAATGACGTGAACACAACTCACCACAGGAACACAACTAACCAGAGGAACACAACCAACCAGAGGAACACAACCAACCAGAGGAACACAACTAACCAGAGGAACACAACTAACCAGAGGAACACAACCAACCAGAGGAACACAACTAACCAGAGGAACACAACCAACCAGAGGAACACAACCAACCAGAGGAACACAACTAACCAGAGGAACACAACCAACCAGAGGAACACAACTAACCACAGGAACACAACTAACCACAGGAACACAACTAACCAGAGGAACACAACCAACCAGAGGAACACAACTAATCAGAGGAACACAACTAACCACAGGAACACAACTCACCACAGGAACACAACTAACCAAGGGAACACAACCAACCAGAGAAACACAACTAACCACAGGAACACAATTAATCAGAGGAACACAACTAACCACAGGAACACAACTCACCACAGGAACACAACTAACCACAGGAACACAACTAACAAGGAAAACACAAGAAAAAAAAAACTAACCACTGTTTGGAAAGTTTCAAAAGGTTTTACTGTAGAATTTCGGAGGAAGTCAAAGGCAAAGTTGGCTACTTTCTCATAATGGTGCTCATTACTTGCTTCTGTGTGTATGTATGTATGTGTGTGTGTATGTGTGTGTGTATTTGCGTGTGTGTGTTAATGTGTGTGTGTGTGTGTGTGTGTGTGTGTGTGTGTGTGTGTGTGTGTGTGTGTGTGTGTGTAGGCAGCAGGAAGGCAGTGTCTCGTCTCAGTCTCTTAGATTTTTCCGTCGATCTTTCTCAGGAGCAGCTGATCAGGTAAAAACATGTTTTTTATGTGAATAAAAAATAATATTTTTATTTATTTTGTGTATGTGTTGTGTATCCTCATGTGTGTGTCTCTGTGTGTGTGTTGCAGCTGTGATATGAGCAGTGCCAGTCTCCATGTGCCAGGTGATGTTGATCAGGAGCTGGATGTCGAAGAAGCTGGAAAACTAACGAAGGCTGATAAAGTTCACACCGGGAGAGTGAGTCGCTCTCGTGCTTCTGTTTGAACCGTGAACTTTAAAACAGTCATAACCTCAATATTGTTGAAAAGGCAGATTTGATTCTCAGCAGAAGCATCAACGTGACTTAACGTGAAAATTCTGAACATCACCAAAGAATGTTTCCCCTGAGATTCACTGATCCATCAGTCACGAGGAACTGATGGAGTGTTTTATTTATTGTGTTGTCAGGTGAAGCTGCAGATGTACAGAGAGTACTTCAAGACCATCGGCTTGACCTTCATCATGACCATCATCTTCCTCTGCGCCTTCCAACAGGCCGCGTCGCTGGCCTACAACTATTGGCTGAGCCTCTGGGCCGACGAGGCGCCCGTCAACGGAACCCGGAGCGACCACGAGCTGAAGCTCAGCGTGTTCGCAGCACTCGGCTTCACTCAGGGTGAGACGCAGTACAGACCTGGTGTGTGTGGGACTCTGTCTGTGATCACGTCTGTGACTCTGTGACGGGGTCACTTTCCTTATTTTGATGCTTTTGTCTTTAAGCCTGTTTGAACTCAGATGTAATTTCTGACTCTAACCCAACCCAACCCAACCCTAGACTAATCCTTAACCTGACCTGAACGAAATCCGTCTTCCGTCTCATGACCCCTCATTTCTCTGTGTTTCAGCGATGGCCATGTTTGGGACGACGCTGGCCATCTCTCTGGGCGGGATCGTAGCGTCACGCCACCTTCACGCCGACCTGCTCCACAGCGTGCTGCACTCGCCCATGTCCTTCTTCGAGGTGACGCCCAGCGGAAACCTCCTGAACCGCTTCTCCAAAGAGATCGACGCCATCGACTGCATGATTCCTGACGGGCTGAAGATGATGCTGGGCTACCTGTTCAAGCTGCTGGAGATCTGCATCATCGTGTTGTTGGCCACGCCCTTCGCAGGCCTGGTGCTCCTCCCCCTCGCCTTCTTCTACGTCTTCATCCAGGTGAAGGTGTTTCCTGAACGACGTCGTCCCGGAGCTGAAGTCTCCTGGTTAATCGTGTTCTCTGTTGTTTGTCTCCAGAGTTTCTACGTGGCGTCTTCGTGTCAGCTGCGGCGCCTGGAGGCGGTGAGCCGCTCGCCGGTCTACAGCCACTTCAACGAGACGGTGCAGGGCGCCGCCGTCATCCGAGCGTTTGGCGAGCAGCAGCGGTTCGTCCGTCAGGCCCATCGACGCATCGACAGAAACCAGGAAGCTTACTTTCCTCGATTCGTCGCCACCAGGTTCATTCAAACTATGAAATGATTCAAATGAACGTTCGATCGGAATCTTTCCATCTTTAGATAAAACACATGATATTTAACGTTTTTTTAAAGATTTGATGATGTTTTAATATTCAGATCATATTGTTTTTTATGTATAAATATAAATGTGTCCTGGTGCAGGTGGCTGGCGGTGAACCTGGAGTTTTTGGGGAACGTGCTGGTTTTGGCGGCGGCCATCTTGTGTGTTCAAGGTCGAGATAATCTGAGTCCGGGAATCGTGGGTTTGGCTGTGACACAATCTCTCCAGGTGAAAACAGCTTCTCATTAAATCAACTACTTCAGCCTGAGAAACCAGATTAAGGGTTTTGAACGAGTTTAGAGTTAAATCGAACGTGTTTCAATGTGACAGGAACAGATCCAGTTTCAGGTTGAATCAGTGTTGGTGGTTTTGCAGGTGACGGGAATCCTGAGCTGGATCGTTCGGTCGTGGACGGACGTGGAAAACAACATCGTGTCTGTGGAGCGAGTGAAAGAATACGACCACACAGCCAAAGAGGTCCGTGCTCCACAGCCCCTCCAGGGTTCAGATAGATTCATGTACATATAATATATATCATATGTTTATACTGTATATATTCAAGTGTAATCTGGGGTTTCCACATCTCTGAGACTGTTTCACAGCTCGCACGTATCCTGACTTCACTTCATTAGTTATTTACCTCTTAGATTCTTCTTCACATACTCTGATAGATTAAAGCAGCTCTTCATGTTCTCACGTCTTGTATCTTCCTCTTTCGTGACGTGTCCTCAGGCGGCCTGGACCCTGGAGGACAGTCTGCTGCCGGCGGCCTGGCCGACCACCGGAACCATCCAGTTTGAGGATTATGGACTTAAATACCGGAAAGATCTGGACTGGGCCTTGAAGGACATTTCCATCAGCATCCAGAACAGAGAGAAGGTCAGTGAAGAAAAGTCTGTGTCAGAAATAAACCCAGTAAAACACTTTTACTACTTTAATAGTGATTTGGTTTGTCAGGTCGGGATCGTTGGGAGAACCGGAGCCGGGAAGTCGTCTCTGGCTCTGGGAATCTTCAGGATCCTGGAGGCGGCGAGCGGACGAATCCTCATCGATGGAATCAACGTGGCTCAGATCGGCCTCCATGACCTCAGATCCAGAATCACCATCATCCCTCAGGTCACAGCTCCTCACTCTGCAGCTCAACTAGTGAGAAACATGACCTGACCACACTAATCAAGCTTTGATTTGACCTGTGACCTCTTGTTCACAGGACCCCGTGTTGTTCTCTGGGTCCCTGAGGATGAACCTGGACCCGTTTGACACCTGTTCAGAAGAAGAACTGTGGAAAGCTCTGGAACTCGCTCATCTCAGCAGCTTCGTGTCCGAACTGCCTCAAAAGCTGGAGCATCAGTGTAGTGAAGGAGGAGAGAACATGAGGTGAACCCCCCCCCACCGATAAACACCTGAAACCCTGCCCCAACACCAGGGGGCGATGTTAACTGTATTTACATTACTAACACTGAAAGTGTCTCAATTCAAGGAACACACAACGTTGTCAGGTATTTGGTTAAATAACGACAGGTGAAGACCATTAGACCGAAGAAGCTGATTGGCTGAGAGATCCTGATGCTTTCAGATTAGGGATCTTGATCCTGACACGTTTCCTTGTAGACGTGTAACGCGAGGGTTCAGATGAACAGTGAGTGAGAGCAGAGGTCAGAGGTCACTGAGCTCTGGTGTGTTTCAGCCTCGGCCAGCGGCAGCTCCTGTGTTTGGCCCGAGCTCTGCTCAGGAAAACCAGGATCCTGGTTCTGGATGAAGCGACGGCTGCTGTGGACCTCAGGACGGATCAGCTGATCCAGTCCACCATTCGGAGTGAGTTTGATGACTGCACGGTTCTGACCATCGCCCACCGCCTCAACACCATCATGGACTACACAAGGTAACACAACCCGACACAAGATACCTCACTAGTTTCAATCTACACACGTTTACAGATGTGGACTCTTGAGAAGTGGTCCAGAGTTCGTCTTTCAGTCCAGCTGTGGACGTTGTGTGTTTTTGTTGAGGTCACATGGTCGTGTCTCCTGTTGTCTGTCCTCAGGGTCATTGTGATGGACAGAGGTTCCATCGCAGAGATGGACTCTCCTGCTCAGCTCCTGCACCTTCAGGGTATTTTCTATAAGATGTGTGTGGAGGCCGGTTTGGTTTGAGATGAACCTCTGGAGAAGAACTTCTGAGACAAACTGTTTCCTGACCTCACGTCCTCTTCCTGTGAGGGAGGAAGAGCACCAGTCGAGTACTGTCCCTGCTGCTCTGTGTCTGTTTACACAAAGAAAACTCAAGACAAGCTGGATTCATGTTAGGGTTGGGGGGGGGGGGTTGATATTTATCAGTTTATGTTTTTATGTATGTGCTTTTCCATATTATTTATTAATTAACTAATAATTAATCGTTTTTGAAAGTTTCAAATAAACTTTAATAGAAATTGAATCAAATAAAATGTTTTAAATTAAATAAAATGAAACATAAAACAGATAAAAGTTAAATGAATAAGTCTTCAAAGCCTGAACTGATTCCAGGTCTGTGTTTCTTCCTGTTTGTGTGCTGACGTGTTGAGGAATGAAGAACATGACGATGCAGGGAACACCACTCAAAGCTCAGGAGACGTGGAAATGTTGGATAAATCGATTTAGTGTCATTGACTTTGCAGTTAATCCGTTTAAATCTCCTGCTGCTCCTCCTCCGCTCAGACTCCTCCGCTCCTCAGTCTCCAGCTGCAGCTCCTTCTACCTCCTCCAATCCCTCTAACCCCTGCAGGAGATTCACACACAGAAATTCAGGAGCATAAAGATGTCGAGATCTTTTCTTCATCAGCTCGGGACGGAAACAGCAGGAGACGTTTCAGGAGCTCTGTGTCCAATCGGAACAGAAGAATTACACCATTTGTTAGCCTGTGGATAAAAATAACAAAGGAGAGATTAACGTCTGATTAGTTTGGGATTAAAAGAAGAATAAATCCCTCTGCTGCTCAACAAGGACCGGATATCATCCACTTGTTCTCCTCTTCAGTTACGCAGCTTGAGGTTTGTTTGAGCCAGAGATTAAACCTGAATGAAGCTGGTTCACTCCAATAATCACAACATCTTTCCTAAGAGAAACAGTTCAGAGGAATGTTTGCTGCTGAACTTCATTAAAGACAAGTTGAGCTCTTTGTCGCTGGTCACATGTTCATGAGTAGTTCGCAGCGTTTGGTTTTCTACATTCAAAGTTTTAACATCACTGGTTCCATGAAAGTTTATTTAGATAACAACAAGATGTTGCTGTTTCAAAATAATTTCAAGTGTAAAGAACATTTATTTTATTTTATACTTTGTGTTTTCTTGTACTGAATTTGCCAGGATGAAAATATCTTTATCTTAACTTTCATGTACTGACACAATGTTTTCATGTGGTTACAACATACAGTTCATCATGTTACAATGTGAAATGTTTCACTTAATAACAATACAGGAATTTATCCCACGTTATAACGATATCATTTAAGATTAAAGCGTAAACATTTCACATTAAAACCTGATAAATCACTTTATTGTAATAACATAAAAACAAACGTTTTGTTTTGAAGCAGAAATGTGTTGAGAGGATGAACGTGTCTCATTTATATGATCTGGTTAAATTCGAGTTCGTGCTCACAGTGAGATGTATGATCGGGACCTGTTCTTTAACAAGCTGGTTTTAGATCCAACCAACTGTCTTCTTCTCTTCCATCACCATTTTCATCACGTTGTGTTTTCGAAGATTTGTGATATAAAATATTTTATTTACCTAAATCTGTGGTGGAAATTATTTGTTTTAAAGAAAATAAAAACCATTGGTCACTCTTACACCTGCATTGTTTGTCACAGGGATTTAGGATAATTTATTTTAATAGAAATTGAAATAGCAAGTGTTTGTCTAAGGCAGTGGCTCTTAACGTTGGGGGGGGGGGGGGGGGGGGGGTTGGTGGGGGTGGGGGGATGGACCCACACTGGAGGGTGAGGGGTTGACCAGGGAAAGTTTGAGGGAAACTAAGTTGAATGAATTTAATTGGGATAATGGGATGATAACCAGGTTTGTTGGTGATGAAGTGTTGTTTTTTAATTTACCAGAAAGTTTCAGCTATGATAAAAATCTTTTTTTAATGTGGGAGATGTGACTTCCTAGTTCTTAAAGAGATGGGGGGGGGGGGGGTGGTCCAAAAAAAGGTTAAGATAAGAGAGAAGCTGATAATCAATTTAAAGCTCGTCAATAAAGTCTGGAGATAAGAGACGAAGAGAAAACAGAGAACAGCTCCCACTGGAAATACCAGCAGATAAAACACAGCGTGAGAGAGGAGAAGAGTCTGAACAGTCACTTTTTATTTTAAATATTCCCTCTGAAATGCTGTAACACAACAAAAGTTTACTTTAATAAACACATATAAGTGTTTATACAGAGTTTAAAGGACAAAAGGTCACATTGGCTCAGTTTGTGCAAACGAGGCAGAAACACACAGAGTTCAGTGAAACAAACTCCGGGTCTTCTTTTACAAAGAAATAAAAAAACAGCTGATTTTCACAGATCATGAGATGAAAAAACAGAAAAAACATATTTTTCATAAAAATCTTATTTACAACTTCCTGTACTCACACACACACACACACACATACACACAAACAGACAGTTCGAGGTCCTCATCCAAAAAGTCTCAGAACGTCCCTGTAAACCAGCACAGGCTGATGTACCAGTTTAAAATCAACATCCTCTGGTTCCCAGTTTCACAATAAGGTACTTCCTGATCCTGAGCTGGACCACTTCAAATAAACTGTTTGGTAAAATCCACCTTTTCAAAATGTCCACAGCTCAGTGTTTAAAATAGATCCTCGTGTTTTTACTTCTTAAACCATCAGAGGAAGACGAGCAGAGGAAGAAGCAGCGTCAGGAACAGGAAGCAGGAAGTGTTGGGAACCGTCCTATCAGCTGATGAGCGATACCAACGCACCTCCTCCGAGTCATCTGCAAAGAAATGAAGAATTTCAGTGATTCATTTTTCACAAATCCAGAATTTAATCAGAAACTTCCTTGTGATCATTGTTCACTGACACTTTGAAGTCATAATTTATAGTTTTCTAATTTGATGCTTCACGTTGTGCATCGTAAACGTTCATTGTGTTTAGAGTATTTATTTTTTTCTTATGGTTTTTAACTATAATATGCATCCATCTTTGTTTCTCTGTGTTTTTATATTTCCTTTATCTTAAACTCTCTGACAGAGAGAAGAGAGAGACGGGTCTTTGTGGCTGGAGGTTGTTGTGAAAGTCTGCTTGTGGATTAAACTCATTTACATGTTAGAATAAACCTGAATTGCAGATGAGCAGGCGCGGCCTCGGCTCATTCACAGTCATGTATTCACACACAGCAGCTTCACTGGGAACAACAGGGCGGCGCTTTTTGTTCCAAGCTTGAAAAGTGTGAACGACTCAGTTTTAGAACAGACGTCTGACATCGAACACACCTCAGGAGACAAAGACAAGGAAAGCTGCTTCCATTCATCTGTAAAGCACCAGATTCAGATGTCCCGAGCGCATTCAGGATCCGAGTGGGAGTATGTGTGTGCACTTGTGTGTGTGTGCACGTGACTTACCACAGTCTTTATGGAAGACGTTGGGGAAGCAGTGCAGAGCGCCGTACCCACAGCGACAGTAGGAGCATCCTTTCTGAACCCACTCCCCGTGGGGAATCAAACCGCAGCTCCTGCAGAGACACCAGGAGTTTTATTTACATACTGATGAATCTGAAGAAACGATTCAAATGGAATGATAACAAATGTGCGTGGTTCTTTGAGGTGAAGGACTGAAAGATTCCTCCGAGCCGTCGACAGCCACCTCACGACTCCGTGTCCTGTTGCTCGTACCTGATTCGCTGGTCGTACTCGCAGCTCCGCCCGGTGAAGAACTGCGGGCAGGTGCAGAAACTGCCCAGGATACACGTTCCTCCGTTCTTACAGCAGCTGCGGCTCTGCTCGGCGCCTGAACCAAAACAAACCACGAGACCACGTCAGAGCCTGAACAACGAAACCTCCACGCTCCTTCAGAATGTGATCGAACATGAATCAGTGTTAGAGTCAGGGTGAGTTGAACCTCCGGGGGAAACTTCTGGTGTTTCATTTGATTCAATTACATCTTACATTAAATTATTTGTAATCAATATTTGACCCTGGATGAGTTTTACTTATAGTTTAGTCCTGAACTTGTGAGTATTTATGCCTGTAGGAGGTTTTAATCCTTTTTAAATGATCTATGTGTCTTTTAGTTTGTGCATCAGGGTTTAATGTCCCTGTGAGGAGGTCTGAAGGCCCCGGCTCGGCCCTCGGACCTCAGGCTGGGCCCCTCTCTGCTTGTATCTGTGAGATAAACCAGGCTCTCCATCTGGCAGCACATTCCTGTTCTCCTCCGCTTCACATCATCAGACAAACACAAACCAGAGTCACAACAAACGTTGGAAAGTAACGAAAAAACACTAAAAACCAAACTGACGACGGATGGAAACTTTCACAGACTCTGGATCAGTCTGATCTGTCGATCGCACACTTCAGTTCAACGTAATTAGCTCTAAATACGAGTTCAAATAAAAAACTGTTGACAAACAAGCAACTAGATCGAATCAGATTACTTAACAAATGTTTTAAACTTTTACAAATATTTGCTGCCTGTCCTGCAAAATTATATTTAAGAGTAGAGTATTTAATCAGCCATAGGTGTTGGTTTGCTTTCTATATTATTTCTTCATTTAAGAGAATACAACAGTCGGACTGTGACCAGGATTCTAAAGAACAATATAGAGACCTGGAAATCCACCAGAGTTATCATTTAACTCCATTAGACATAAGTTTGAGAGTCGAGGAAACATTCTCAGTATTTTGGGGTAAAGTGTCGACTTGTTGTGTTCATTGGTTTGTGGGGCTCATCACCTCTGTGTGTGTGTGTGTGTGCGCTCAGTGAAGATGTGTGAACTCACTGCCTGTGAGGCCGATGAAGGGCAGGACGGCGCTGGCGTCACGGTGTTTACGGTCCCCTCCACTGTTTGGGGAGCTCACCTGTGCAAACTGATTCAAAAAGTCCTGAGAGGGCTGCTGGGGTTTCACCACCGAAGAAGACGAAGATGATGATGATGAAGACGAAGAAGAAGCTGAAGGAGGAGGAGGTTGATCTTGGTCACATCTGACTCCCTCACAACCTGAAAAATCAAATAAACACCAGATATTACAATGAAAGTCACTGTAAAACAAACCAAACGGTGAAGCAGACGCTGGGCAGAGGAGACGAGTTACACTAAGAAATCAATTCACCTGGAGAAGAGATTAACTCAATATCAGCGTTTCTGTTTGATGTTATAACATTTTACAGAATAAACTAAACAGAAACGATCTAAATAAACTTCTGTACAGCAAACATATCTGTGAACAGTTCCTGAAGCTTGCTTTGGTTTTATAATCATCAGACTGAACCGAAGCTGCTTTTGTTTTTCATCAGGTTATTTTCCTTCAGATTAAACAGGTTTCTAAATTACTTCTGTGTAAATGTAAAGTTCATAACCACTGGAACCACTGAGTCCATTTCGTGGAACAAACCAGTGACAGATCCACTGTGTTTCTGAGCTGAGTTGATGAGTTATTGAGCTTTTCTTTCATTTAACGTGTTTTGAGTCGAAGTGAGGAACTGACCTGCAGCAGCAGCAGCAGCAGCGCAGTGCAGACACACAACCACACACAGGAACCTGAAAACACACAATCAGCTCGTTTAGAAACACATCACTTCAATTCAACACGTTTCAGTTGAAGATCTTCTCCGGACTCACCTGAGCAGCTGATTCCACAACATGTTCCCAGAGACAGAAGAACGAGCTCCACAGGGTCGAGAGGTTTCTAATCTACAAGTTAATATCAAAACACGCGAAGGAGAAAAAAGGTGAGACTGAAAAACTGGAGAGAAATCGCTGTCCTGCGTTTCCAGTTAAACGTCTCCGTTAATTCTCCTTGAAAACCAGTGAGACGTGCAGCTGAAGTGAAACTCGACCAGTGACTCCTCTGCAGACTCCCAGTAACTGATTCAACCACTGACACTCAGGTGGTTCTCACACAGGAAGCCACGCCCACTCCCACAGCTGGTTCCGTGGGTCTGAATCCACAAGAAAGTCCCCCCCCCCCCCATTTCCATTGGAGAGAGAATCGTTATAAATACAGTTTGGACAGATACGTAAAACTCTGAGGACAGTAAGAAACTCTTTCATTTGAAAAGCTGCTTATTTATTAAATATTCCACGTGAAGAAGTGAAAGAGTTAAGATTTCAATGTTTAAATTAACTTTGTCACATTTTACACAAGAAACTGTTAAAACAACGTGTGTGGATGAGAAACTTCACAAAGAGCAGCTTGTTGCTTCTGCAGTGAGACGAGGGAGGAGCTGTTTCCTGCAGCATCATTAACATGTGAAGGACGAGCGAGCTGCATATACATGTGTATCAGTGGGTGGGGGGGGGGCGTGTATCCCTCATTCTATACATGTAAAGTCCGTCCTGCCAATGAAACCTCAGACTTTCAAAAGATGAAAACAATTTAATTTACTGTGGGATGTCAATTTAAAACTCTGGTTCCAAAATCAACGATTTCTAAAATCCTAAATTTTGAAACCAAACTGTTCAGTGTGTGTGTGTGTGTGTGTGTGTGTGTGTGTAAATTTGGAACATGAAACAAACCAAACTGTAATAAACATGGTGCATATCTTTTTATCTTAAACTTGAAGTAATGATCCTTCTTTCAAGCTACTATTTGAAAACCTCATTTTAAAAGTTTTGTTTTCTTTGCATCTAACTTTGTCAGAGCAGCTTTGACTTTGATTCATTTTCAGATCCAGCGAATCATGATGAGTCCTGAGCGTTAAGTGACAGGTCCAGAGGATCCACTGCTGAGATTGATATATCTGTACTTATTTCACTTTTGTTGGTAACTTCAGACTTTATTCCCGGATTGTAAACAGATAGCAGAGCCCCCCCCCCCCTTCCCTCCCCCCTCCAGCTCTGGGGCTCTGAGCTGCAGAACGAGCTGAGGTGGAAATGGGTATTTTGTGATTTGTGCAGAAACACAATGAAGTCTGGTCTCATGCTAATACACAGCAGGAGAGTCATCAGCAGGAGGGAGAGGCTGAGCACCACAGGAAACCTGCAGGAGGAACAGAGACCCCTGCAGGCCCCAGAGGGAACAGACACAAACACATGTATGTGTGTACATGCCTATAAACATATACTCTTGTTAAGATTTAAGAACATAGGATGTTGCCCCTTGTTAAGATCTATGAGACGTATAGTAATTTGTGAATATTAGCTGTACAAATAAAATGTGATAAAATTATTTTTTTGTATTTTTTTTTAATAGCAGTTTTTAACAAACCAGTACCAGTTTGTCTTTTACCTTCTGCTCCCAGTCTTTATGCTAAGCTACGCTAACTTCATCCTGCCACGCCAAGAAATAAACCCTAAAACCTCCAGTTACCACTAGACCACCGTTTCTCTTTGATCCCTGTGAACCATCTGCTGCTGCCTGGCAACTCCTTTATGTAATGTGAAACACAATACGCTAAAAGTTTGTTACATGAAAAACCAGGCAGACTATTTGGTTTATGGTTTTATAATTTAACACAAGTGTGACATTCCTTATTTATACATGATCTTTACAACAAAGCAGTAGGAATGCAACTTCACTAACTTTACACAGTTTTCTTCATCATCACGCCGCCGAGGCTTCATCTTCCCGGACTGTCAGTTTTTAAAGATGCTAACTTTAGTTTATCTTATGTTTCTTTTATTTCAAAGAAAACAGAGGAAAGAAATATTTGTTGGCTAAGCAATGACGCTAGTTAGCAAACATTAGCATTTCTAGACAGTTGGGAATCAGCCACAAAGAAGTAAGAAACAAAATGGACTCCAGAGGAAACACTGAGACAATAAACAATGTGACTGATTTTGCACGTAAGCAGATTAATGCTCTTGATTCAGATCTACTTTCCCACCACGTGGGGAGGAGCTCCGTGTGCGAACGTTTACGTAACATTTGAAACCAGCGACATGTTGTGCGTCCCAGACTTGAAACCTATCGTTGTCATGATGTCAGCAGCGTCACTGAACATCGGACACACCCATTTAAAAGAATGTTCACGCGTGAGTCCAGCGTAACTCCAGCTCCCATTTCATTTTCAACTATTTGTGGCGTTTTTCATGCAGTAACCAGATGGATCTGGATCTTTCCCGCTCAGATGCAGTTATATGATCCAAGCGGTTCTGACTTCTCAGTTCAGCATCATCTTGGTTTTTTAATAACCAGAAGTGACCATATTTGGAGGAACAGGGGTGGAGCCTGAGTGAGACTGACTGCACGCCCAACTACACCTGCTAACTCCACCCATTGGACAGTACGAGCTGTCAATCACACAGTCTCATAGCTTTCAATAGACACTGACGTATAAAACGTGGAGACGCCTCCTGCTGGTCGTTTGAGAGAATACAGGTTTCAGTCACTTCCCCGACTCCATTTTTATTTACAGTTGATGGAAAGAGTTATTTTCTGACGTCCTGACAGGAAGCCGACGCTGAGGAGGACGATGATGTCACAATAAGAGCAGAACTATGAAAAATAAAAATCTACAAACTTTGGTTCAAAGCAAAAACATGATTTTGAATCTGTAGGATTCTCGGTACCTCGGTAAAGTTTCTGATACTCGTTGCTTCAAATTTACGTTTCAGACCCATTTTAAACTGAAGTTTTCAACTTTCTTCTTCTTCCTCTTCTTCCTCGTCTTCCTCCTCTTCCTCATCTTCCTCCTCCTTCGGTGCAGCCCTGTTCATCTTCCAGCTGAGACTCCATTCGCTCTTCATCCTCTCGTCGTCTTCGAGCATCAGACCCACGTGTCTCCGGTGTTCGGTGGAGAAACACGTCACCTTGTCCTCGTCCGGCTTCTTCCAGCGGCAAATCCTCCATGACTCTTTCCAAGCCCACCACTCCTCCTCTTCCTCCTCCTTCTCCTCCTCTTCCTCCTCACTCAGATCTCCTCCTCTGTGAGCCACCGCCACCACACATGACTGCTTCCAGGAGGAGAAGGAGGCGTGGAGCTTATGGAACTGCAGATGCAGAGGGACGTCCAGTTTCGGTTCGACTCCTTTACACAACTTCTTTTCTTCCTCTGCTTCTTCATTCCCGTCTTTAGTGTCTTCCTCTTCATCCTCCTCCTCCGCTTCTTCATCACGCTCTTCTCCATCACCTTCTTTCTCCTGATCTTTGTCCTCCTCATCCTCTTTCTCTTCTTCTTCTTCTTCTTCTTCTTCTTCCTCCTCCTCCTCCTCCTCCTCCTCCTCCTCTTCCTCCTCCTCCTCTTCATCCTCTTCCTTTTTCAATTCACCAGCTTTGACCTCCTCCTCATCGGACTCTTCATCTTCCTCATTTTCTTCTTCTTCCTCTGCTTCTCCACCCAGCTCCTCCTTGTTTAAATCTTTTACCTGTTGCTTGTCATCTTCCTCCTCCTCCTCTTGCTCCTCATCCTCCTCTTCTTCTTCCTCCTCTTCCTCCTCTTCCTTATCCTTGTCTTCCTGTTCTTTGCTTAGTTCGTCTTCCTCCTTCTCATCTACTTCATCATCACCTTTGTCCTCTTCCTCTACATCTTTTTCCACATTCTCAGTTTCACCCTCCTCTTGTTTTTCATTTGTTATTATTTCTTCTTCCTCCTCCTCCTCCACTTCTTCCTCTTCATCATCATCCTCCTCTCCATCTGTTTTCTCCTTCTCATTTTGTATTTCATTGTCCACATCCTTCTTGTTTAATTCTTCATCTTTATTTGCATTTTTGTCCTTCTCTCCATCGATTTCTTCATCTTCTTCTTCTTCTTCGTCTTCCTCCTCCTCTTCCTCCTTTATTTTGTTTATTTCATTGTCCTTCTCGTCTTCTTCGTCTTTCTCCTCCTCTTCCTCCTTTCCTTTGTTTATATCCTTGTCCTCCTTGTCAACTTCTTCCTCCTCCTCTTCCTCCTCCTCTTCCTCCTCTCCCTTGTCTATTTCCTTCTCCTTCTCCTCTTCCTCTTCTTCATCTTCCTCCTCCTCCTTTCCTTTCGTAATTTCCTTGTCCTCCTCGTCAAGTTCGTCCTCTTCGTCTTCCTTCTTTCCATCATTTATTTCCTTGTCTTCCTCTTCTTCGTCTTCTTCCTCCTCTTCCTCCTTTCCTTTGTTTATTTCCTTGTCCTTCTCCTCTTCTTCATTTTCCTCCTCTTCTTCCTCCTTTCCTTTCTTAATTTCCTTGTCCTCCTCGTCAACTTCTTCCTCTTCGTCTTCCTTCTTTCCTTTGATTATTTCCTTGTCCTCCTCTTCTTCATCTTCCTCCTCCTCTTCCTGCTTTCCTTTGTTTATTTCCTTCTCTTCTTCTTCATCTTCCTCCTCCTCTTCCTCATTTCCTTTCTTAATTTCCATGTCCTCCTTGTCAACTTCTTCCTCTTCTTCATCCTTACCTTCTTTGAATATTTCCTTCTCCTCCTCGTGAACTTCTTCATCCTCCTCTTCATCCTTTCCTTTGTTTATTTCCTTATCTTCCCCATCAACGTCTTCATCCTCCCCCTCCTGTATTTTCTTCTCCACCTCTTCTACTCCCTCATTCTCGTCTTCATCTTCCATCTCTTCCTCCTTTTCTTCTTCTTTTTCCTCGATTTCGTTGACATCTCTCTCCTCCTCATCTTCTTTTACATCCTCCACACTGTTCACTCCTTCCTCCTCCACTTCCTCCTCCTCTTCCTCCTCCTCCTCCAGTTCTTCCTCCTCTGGTTGGATCCATCCTTTCAGAGTTCTCCAGGCCTCCGTCCACTCTTCACTGTCTGCGATGCCGTCGTCCAGCCGTGAGGTGAGGAGGAGGTTCTTGGTTCTTCGCCTCCTCCTCATCATGTCGCTGTGTCGCTGATGAGACGCCAGTGAAGCTGTGCACCACCTGTGGATGGAGACTGGGTTTCAGTCTCAGCACCTCGATGAACAGTTATATACAAACTGAAATAGAACAGGGTCTCCACCAGGGGGCGGTGACACGTTTCTTTTTCAACTTCTAAGATAGATAGATAGATAGATAGATAGATAGATAGATAGATGGATGGATGGATGGATAGATAGATAGATGGATAGTTCTCGGCCACACCCACCTGATCTGCTGTCTGTATCCCCAGCAGGAGCTCCAGCTCTTCTCACGCTCCTCGTCGTCCCCTAGTGGAGCTGCAGAGAACAGCCAGGAGTCGCTCCACCCAGGCAGGAAGAAGTCATGTATCTTCATCATCAGGGAGGCGTCGTCCCTCCGGGACATCCCAGTTAACGTCTCATCATTATCTTCATCTTCTTCATCTTCTTCAACTTCTTCATCTTCTTCATCTTCTTCATCTTCTTCATCTTCTTCGTCTTCTTCGTCTTCTTCGTCATCTTCATCATCCTCGTCTTCTTCGTCATCTTCAACATCTTCATCATCTTCATCTTCAGCTTTCAGTTCTGCCCCGGACAGTTTCCAGGACTCCTCCCAGTCTGAGGGCTCCTTCTGTTCGACCATTAAACAAATGTTTTTATCAACATCAAATTGAAAGAGCAAAGTAAGACCAGTACAAAGTGTGTTGGTTCCCACCTGCTGCTCAAACTGCTGCAGCGCCTCCAGCTTGTCACTGGGGGATTGTGGGTAATCAGGCCAAACACAATCCCAGCTCGGCTTCTGTTGTCTGAACGCAAAGTTCATGATCTTCCACGTTCCGGCCCAGACAGGAAGAGAAAACACTTCTACTTTATCTTTCACAACTAAACTTCTATCAAGCAGAACCTCCCACTGGAAAGGTCTCTGCTCGGGACGCTCGGACGGCTCCGGACACTTCACCTGGAAACGAGAGGGACGAAGGTTAACAAGAGGCTCATCGGTCAAACAGCTGGACGAAGATGTTTCCTCTTCCTCACTTGCTACGATGACAATTCAAATAAAAAATCAATCAGAATGGATTCGATTCAACGAGTGTGAGTGAAGTCTTCTCTCTTTTCTCAGTACCTGTTTCCACGAGTGACTCCATTCCTCAGCAGGTGGCGTCACTTCCTGCTCTGATCGGCTCACTTCCTGTTTGTACATCCTGTTGTTCGTCACCTCTATGGCTGTGAAGCCTTGGACTCTGGTTCTTCTCTCCTTGTCCCTCAGGTAAAGATACTTCGGAGGCTTCAGACTCTTCCAGGAATCTTTCCAACACAGGCCGAACACGTCCACCTCCACTCTGCGCTTCGGCCTGTGAAGTTTGGGAGACGACCTCCTCCCGGGCGGAGGCGCGGGCGGACGTGGCTCAGGTTTGGATTTGGGAGGAGGAGGAACGACCTTGAATCTGATCTTCGGCTTGTTTGCGTCGGCTTCGCCTGCACGGCTGGCGAGTTTCCTGAAGTCGGACATATCCCCTTGGGCCTGGTCTCCATTGGTGACAGACCAGTGATAAGTCCACTTGGAGAAAAGTCTGTGCAAACAAAACAGGTTTACTGGATTTTAAAATACAACAACAGTGTTTTATAATGGAGCAAAGTTTACATGTTCTTTCCCAACATCTTCTCTAATCTGTTCAGATGGTTGTTTATTGTAGAATTATTATTTATTTGGACGGTTTTATGCTTTATTTTATATTTTCAAGGTCTGTACTTTATACCAAGATGCTTAATCTTTTCTCTCTGTCTCATGGATATGAGGATTTACTCTCACACTTTGAGGGAACTCTTCTCCTTCCAGTCAGACTCTTGTTTGCACTGGTCGGCCTCGCTCTGCGCTCTCTGCTCCCATTTGTCCCTCAGACGCCCGTTGCCGAAAGACCTCTTCTCCTCTTTTTTGGACAACATCCTGATAACACACATACACAGACCGACAGACACACACACACACACAAAAATAAACAGAATCATCAGCCTACAGATTAGGAATCCAGGGAGAGGAGCAACACAGAATTTGTTGGGAAACAATGTGATATTTTGAGTTTCCTGTAACACAACAAGTCTTTCCAAAGAACATGAACTGTGAGAGTTTACAAGAAAAGTTCAGAGAACACACAAACCATAATCTGATCACTACTGAGTCTGCGATTTTATTTAACAGAAGAGCAGAATGAGATTCGAACACGAGGAACAGAATCATGAGCAGGATAGGAGGATAGGAGCAAATGATCAGAGCTGATATTAGGGTCATTAGAACAAATGATGATAATCCCGACTCTTTATAATCACTGTTCTCATCACATTCAGAGCCACGGCTGTGGAGCATCTTCCTCATATGATCTCTGAGCTCTGCTGCCAAACACACGTAGAAAACTGAGAGCAGACTCAGACATGAATGTGCAAATATAAATGAGAATTTCACACTCCAGTCTATTTCTGCTCGTTCAAATCCGTCAGACGTCGACTTGCAGACGGAGCAATGCTCCAGATTTGGTTTGTGTTTGTCAAGTCATTTCTGAAAAGATGTAAGATGACATGATGTCACAACAACAACAACAAAGATATTTTTGAAGTGGACTCATTTCATTTAGAGAAGAATCCACTTGTCAGACGTCTTCAACAGCCAACAGCTGTTTTCTCTGTGAAGACATTGTGAGGAAACGATGAGACGTAAATTCACTCCTCGGTTTCGTGCTGTGACTCAGAGACGCTGAGAGAAAGTCTTTAAAACAACATCATGATGAATTCAGAGCTGCAGCACAAAATAAATATGTTTAAACTATTGTTTTATACTCATGTTAAAGGTCAGAACATTTTACAACAGACGGAAAACTTTCAACAAATATCAAACCCTTTAATATCAGGACTGAAATCCTCTATTATAATTTAAAAACCCACCACGTGACTGTCTGTGTGATATAAACGTCTCGGACTTGAATCTGTCTCGACTGTGACTCAGTTCTTCACAGGTTCAGGTGTCTAGGCTCCGCCCTGTTCAGTCACATGACCCTGGCTGTGGTCGCTCTGCAGCTCAGATCAAACACTTGCTCTTTAAAAAGGTGAAGACAGAACCAATCCATACGCTGCTTCACTCAAACACAAACTATCATAAAGGAAAATTACTTACCTGATGTCCCTGTCTGTCTCACTGTTCACGTCCCCTTATGTGTCCAATCACAGCACACGTCAAGGTGAGGTCCAGTACGTGTCCTCTGTCTCTATCTCTACACCTGTCTCCACGTCTGTCTGTGTGTCTCTGTGTTTACCAGCGTGCACTGGGCTGCTCTGTAGATCTGCTCTGTGCTGAGCAGGTTTCCCCTCTTTGCTATTTTTACATTATACGTTGACAGAACCAGAGCTGCAGCTCTAAATTTAGAGTGGGGGGTGAAGCCACACACGAGGACAGCGGCCGTGTGGAGACGCAGGGAAGTGACACGAAATAAACGAATGTTGATCTTTATTCAACAGGTGCAACAACAAAAACAAGCGGGAAAAGCTGTAAACACGTCGGAGCCAATCAGAGAGCAGCGCTGCCAGCTAACAGGACTCAATCTGCAAGATGAAACTCAGCAGGGACATGTATTAGTGTAACGACCCTCAGCCAATTAGAGGGAAGCATGTAAAGCATCTATCAGTGACTGTTGCTCAGGGTTACAGCAGCGTTCAGCCGCCGCACACGCTAAGCAACATGTGATGAGGTCACGTGCTTTCACTGTGACACATGACCAATCAACACACCCCTCTGCCCTGTGTGAGATGAGGATATGACCTTCTACACCAAACTCTTTTATACAATAACCCTTATCCTATTTATTTTATATTGTTCTGTTCGTTTTTGCTTCTTTTGATTAAGAGCTGCATATTTACACAGATTCTAAATTGCTGTCATAATTTCATCTTGTAAAACACTTTGTAAATTAGTTTTTAAAAAGTGCTACATAAATAGTGTATATAAAATAATAAAAGTTTTTTGTTATTATTAAACTTCTTTCCACTCTACATATATAATCAATGAATCAACGATTGCGTGAAGAACTTGAAGCGTTTTGAGTTTTGGAATATTCAGTCCACTTCTCTCCTCTGATCGTTGGTTTGTTATCTCTCAGGTTTCACGTGAACACATGGAGCCGCCTCACTCCCAGTTCACATAACACCAGGGAGCTGTTTCACCTTTAAATCACAGCTTTGTGTTTATCACATCCCCAGACACACAATTTAAACAAAATGCTGAAATTCACGTTGTCTCACCTAAGTGGGAATTTCTCTTTGTGGGGTTTTAATTGTTGTCTTTGTTGTCAAATGACTTGATTGACAAATAAACGTCTTTCCCTCTCGTCTAATCAGTTACGTCAGAGTTTATCTCCAACATTCAGCAGGAAACTTTTAAATATGAATAATTCTGAACAGAGTTTGGTGGATTTGTTAACGCAGCTGCTCCTCTTGTTCAGGAAGCAGAGGATCATGGGTAATATCCTGTGTTCAGTTGTGATTCAGTTCAGTGGGACAATACTTCGATAGACTTTTTCCACATATGAAAACCACGTCATCACTCGGACACAGAGACAAACAGAAGGAATCCCAACATGTGGCTGCAGGGGGCGCTGTGATAATTGTACAATTTCACAGGTTTGAAACCAACGCTTATGCTACATTCTCCAAATCTTCAGAATCATGTTGTCTTATTTGAGCAACATGGTCTCAGAGCAGACCTGTAGTTTGACCCAAAGCTGGTGGTGTATAAATAGCAGTGGAGCCTGGTGGAGATCTGCCTGGTGGCACTTTCCTGAGGATCCTGTTACAGGTGATCTCACAGAGAAGAGAACAGCAGCAGCTCAACCACGTTCCAGAAGGTTCACTGAGTCGCATTCACACCTGTGGCTCATCAAACATCTCCAGACACCAGAAGCAAAGGAGAATTCAGGTCAGAGAACACAAAGGAACCAGGAAGTGTTGACATGAGATCCAGACCCTTTATTGTGATGAGTCACGTTGACCCTTCAAGCTTTATTTATCATGTGTGAAGAAATAGTTGTTTTCCAGTATCATTGGTTCAGCTCCTTCATCTTGATTTCATAGGTTCGGAGACGTCTCACAGATTTACTGCAGTTTCAGCTTCGGTGTAAAGAAGCTTGAGACAATGTGAATTATGATTTGGTGCCAAACTAATAAAATGGAATCGAATGAAATAATTTCAGTAATTCAGGAAATAAATCGAGTATAATAAATCAGAGACAAGTTTGTAATTAATGCATTTGGCAAAAGAAAAACAAGTTCTGTTAAAATGTTCTTTATTGACATGCTCGGTCTGTTAAATGAAGTTTAAAGAAAATGCTCAGTCTGATTCATCTGAGCTGAAACATGCAGGACTTCTACTTGGCTTTGGAGCCACTCGTGGTCTGGTAGAGGGGAAGGAGAAACTTCCACGACTCGGCCCAACCCGAGGGCGACTTCATTGGCATCTGCTCTCTCAGACCACCGGGCAGGTCCAGGGACCTCCAGGACTCGGTCCAGCCTTCATAGAACTTGTCTTTGGTCTCAGCCACCAACTTCCCTTTCTTTTCTGAAGCCGGGACTTTCTTGGGACGAGGTTGGGTTTTGCCGATGAGGTGGCCTCCTGGGCACTTCTTCTCTGATTGTTTCTCTTTTTCCATGTTGGAGAACAAATGCCTTCTTGTTTGGATCTTCTTCGTTATGATCACCCTCGGGTCAGCGAGCTCCTCTGACTTGCTTTTGTGTTTGATCTGTGCGATGGGCTCCTGCAGCAACAGAAAGGAGCTTCTCCACAGCCTGTACATCGTAGGGCTGTTGTTTAAGTTAGTGTAGATCTTGTTTTGTGCATTATTTCCTCTTGACCACAAAACTGTGTGGTGACACGGGTTGGGAGAGGATTCCAACCAAGGCTTCTCCACGAGGGGCATCGGGTTGGCCAGTCTGAAGCAGCTTCCCCACTTGGATCCATCCTCGCCAGCAGTGGCTTGCTGCTGCTGAGTTGTGTTGCACAGACCTTTCCCAGGTTGTCCTGAAGATCGATGATAACTGGTTTGATGGTTCAGAAGTGACTCAGCTCTCCATGATGTGCTCCACTCTTTCTCAGGGTATCTTGCCCTGAACATCTTGTCGTCTAACGTCCAGCTCATTTTAGCTTCAGCCGTCTGCAAGGACATCTTCTCTTTCATGGGTTGGATCTCCATCACTTCATCCACGCAGTTCTCTGTAGAACCCTGCTCAGTCCCGGTGTCTGTGTGGAAGGCTGAACACCTCCAGGCCTCCCTCCACTGGATGAGTGAGGGTGTGTCATGGTGAAACTGGCTGTCTGAGACCATCCAGGATGCCTGCCAGTCAGAACTTGACCCATGAGACCTCCTCTGAGCCTGTGAACTGCTGGGAAGGTTGGAGGCTGCACTTGAACTTCCTTGGCTGGGTTGTGCATGACCTTGCCAAGGTTGGCGCCTTGTGGACCTCCACGATTGTCCCCAGCTATGCTCTGCAGTTGGTCCATTCTTTGGGAAATCCACAGGCTCAAAGTGGTGCTGGTACCTTAGCCGATCGACTCGGACTTGGGGTGTGGTGGACCAACCTCCCTGCCAGAGTTCAGGCTCCTGTTGCAGAGGCTGAGATCGGTATTTCCATGAGTCTTTCCATTCTGAGGCAGTGGACCTTGTGTCTCTGTCCTCTGACTCCCTGAAAGGCCTCATGGGGTCAGGCCTCGTTCTTCTTCTTCTTTCCTCCCTCATTCTATGTTTCAGTGTTTTCCAGGAGTCCATCCAGTTTGAGGAGAAGGAGAAATGTTCCACCGATCTCAGAGACTCCAGCTGAGATTGGGTGAATTCTCTCTTCGACCGGTGTATGACGTCATGTTTCAGTTGTTCATAGTATGGGTCTGCTTCCTCTGATGGTGAACACTTCTCCATCTTCTGAGTCTTCTGAGTGGTCTCCATCTTAGGTGACAGGGCCCTTAGAACCTTCTCAATCTCTTCACAGGGTTGTGAGTTGTTTTTCGTCACCTGCCATGACTTGCTCCACTCAGAGAGAGCGTTGAATTCGTTGTAGAGCTGCAGGTACAGATCTTTGTGCTTATGCTCACTGGACTCAAGCCTGGTTTTATGAAGGAAAGACTGTTTCTGCTGGAAGGAGGAGGAATCATTGTCATCTGGTCTCAGAGAGCGATCTGAGTTATCCTGGTTGTTGTAGAGAACTGTAGCAGCTCTCCATGAATTCTCCCACTCTGGACTGAGAGATCTTTCACTTTGAGGCTCAGATTTGTTGCAGCCATGAAGGTTGGACATCCTCCAACATTCCTCCCACATGGAACTTACCTCACATTTCCTATCTTGCTTGTTCATAACGGACTCCTTTATCAAAGCTTCATCTGGATGATGCTCCTCCTGACTCGCTGCCCTGGTGGATCTCCATGAATCACTCCACTCCAAGCAGGGGGTTCGGTCATGGTGCTGACTCTCCAGCAACATGGTGAAGAAACCGTATCTGCTGACGTTCTCTTCATTCACGGAAGATGGATCTTTCTTATTGTTTGGGTTTGATTTCCTCCAGGAACTCTGCCACTTCTCAGCAGGCAGACTCAAGCCTAGCTCTTGTGTCTCCATCAGCCTGTGGTCGGGCTTGTTCCACAGATGAAGACTGGGAGGGTCCTTCATGTTGGGCCCGTTTGGCCGAGGCTGGTCTGCTTCAGAGTGAGGCTGCTGGGTCGCCAACATCCAGCACTGACCCCAGTCGGATGGATCCTCTGCTGGAGGTGGCAAAGATTTGTTGTACTTCCATGACTTTCCCCACATCATGGATGAAGGTTGAGTCTGGCTGATGAACATGAGGGCCTGCAACCTGTTGAAATTCTTGTCCTGCCCCTTTTTGTTCTTGTGGCTTGGCGTTTGAGAGGAGAAGCCTCTGCTCTGGGCTCCTGGTCGACCAAAGGATCCCGGCCCTGCACCACGGGGCAGCGGAGGCTGAGCCGCAGGTTTCTTGCCCTTCCAGAAACTCTCATTGTCTATTTGAGTGTCAACGGGTTGGATTTTCCTTTCCACCCGTTTGGAGATTCCCTGTCTGGCTCTCAAGCGACCGGCCCACTCCTCGTTAATACTGTGGAAACAAACGTACAGGAAAAAAGCTTCAGTCAATAGGAAGACACAAGATCTTTATCTCACATTGACTTCCGTAAATATTTCATGGTGGCTAACATGTAACGGATGTAGTGAATATCATGTCAAAGCACTACATGAATATTGGTACAGTATATGGGGTATGATGGGAAAGTGAGTCCAAACTGATGGAGCCACACCACCACCTACAGGTTGGGCCACTGCGAGAGGGAGATCTGTCTCAGCTTTCAGGAGCCGGTCACACCCTCAGACTTCATCATGCTGGGTTATGTAATACTTCTGCTGGGTTACAGCATGTACGGTGTATTAATACCCTGTGGTTCAGAGGTGAGGGGGCAGCTATACTGTTTATACTAAGAGTCGTGCATCATCACAGGGTTTAAAAGATATGATGTCAAGTGCGTGTCACAAAGGGGAACATGCTGTATACATGTCATACTGGAGGGGGATCCCAGATATTTAAAACCTGAGGAATGCACAGTTATGTTCCTTGGAAGTAAAAATGATTGTGTCACTGGTAAGGACTTATATTTAACCAAGATAAGAAGAAGAAACTGGTAAGATTGAAGCTCCTACTGGGGACAGTGGTTGGAAGCTGTCGGGTGTCCAACATGAGAAACCTTTAATCCTGTCACTATAAATAGCAGCTTCAAAATATATATAGTATTTATATATATACAAACACATTGATAGACTAATTCTCCACAGAAAATAACTTTATCCCTCGGACACGGAGTTCAACAGAGTTAATCAACAGCAGAGGGCGCTGCTGCTTAGTAAAGTTACATAGTGATACTTTAAAATATGGAGTAGTTAGAACTCCAGAAGGGAATCAAACCTGTGTCACCGTTCAGGTTTACATTTTCTGGTTTCAGGGTGTGGACTCATCAGAGTTCTTTAATTTCCAACATTCCTCAAAGCATTGATCTAATTTGTCATCAGAATAAAATGTTCCCTGTATTATATCTGAGTCCATCAGCCGTTAATCACCGGTCGCTGCAGAAGCTCGCGAACGCTTCACTTCCTTCAACCTTAAAACAACCACACCCGGCAGCTACTGACGGAAAGTACCAGTCAAGTGTCAACGCACTCATCTGAACTAAAATCTTTCTGTTGATTTATTGAGTAGAGGTTTAGTTTTTTTAAAGAGATCAACATGTGTTTTTTTTTGTGTGCATCCAATTCTTAAGATGGATCATAAGAGAATATTATAGAAACAGTTAATGTGAAGTGTAATAAGTTACAGGTCAGTCATATATAAGACCTGAAGAAATGAGTTCATCAGGTCAGTTTAAAGATGGTGTCATGATAAATGTAAATATAAAATATTGGATGAATCAAAAACGTTGTTCCTGTGTCGCTGAAAAAATTGACTAAATTATGACCTAGAATAAATGTTTATCAAAAATACCAAACTCTCCTCACACATTTCCGGACACTCTACTACATCCTCCATCCAATAAATTCAAATTCTAACTAGTCATGAGTCGGACATGGTGCACACAGACAGACACACAGTCTTACGAGGACAGGGCGCTCTTCTCCATCCGCTCCTGCTCCTGCTGCTTCTTCTGGTCCAGCTCTCGAGCTCGGATCTCCCACACGCTCTTCATGATGCTGGCGTCGCAGGCGACCACCTCGAGGTTCCTCTCAGTCGACATCGTCACACGGCTTCAAACCCCCTGTCAACACAGAGGAAAAGAGTTTTACTACAATAAAAAACATATATTATATAACATCAACATATGTGCAGATGCTCCGTTTGGGTGCAGATAGTAAAATGAGTCTCTGATGCACCTTATGGTCTGGATGGTGAATGAGGAGACGCTGCAGACGCTTCAGCTCTTAAGTACGACAGCTCCGAGTGGCTTTAACATGCTATAGGTTGGGGGGGGGGGCTGGGGGCTGCATATAGATAACACCCTCCTACACATTCTGTACATGCTGTAACATTATCGGTGCCAACGACCCGAGAGCTTCAGCCAAGCATTGAACATATGACTGTAAGAAACAAAGCTTAGATTTTTAATCTGTGAACTGAAAGTCCCTGAACCTGGGTTTTAGAAACTGAATTAACAGCAGCACAAAGAGGTGAGAGACTCAAACAGTGAGTTATAAATGCACTGGGAACCATGAACTGTAAATCCAAATGGATGACATGACGGCTCCCAACAGTGAAGCCAAAGCCTCTTGATTAAAATAGATTAAGATCCATTTATTAGTCCCAAACACATGCACACTCATGCAGGTAGGGGAATGTAACCTCTGCTTTTCACCCATCTGGTGCAGGACACACAGAGCAGTGAGCGACATGTACGGCGCACAGGGAGCAGATGTTGGGGGAGTAAGGTGCCTTGCTCAGGGGCACTAGACAGACTAGGGAGAATCCTCTTGGATTTTTGGACAGATCAATCCAGGTTCATCTTTTGTTGTTTCTCTGTCGAACCAGAGACCTTTTCTGCCCATAGTCCAAGTTTCTGCCACGGGTTCACCGCCTCTCCCTGATCGCCCCCTGGTGGTTAGGGCTAACCCTAACCCCCCTCTTCCATGTCAGCAGATGGGACGTGGACCAAACTAAACAAGCTGACAGATGTTAAATGTTCCTGCAAGATGGTTTCAGGTGGTTCTTATCACATTCTGTGTTTTAATTGGTTATTAGATGATATTTAAACAGGTGAAACATCACGATTGACAGCTGAGACTGGCTTGTGATTGGTCGAGCACGACCTCAACGCTGCGGCTCCTGATCACTCGCCGGCAGCGTGAACATCGAGGTCTTTAGGAGTTGGAGATGCGTCGGCCATCTTTACACTGAGTCTGTGGGAACTGAATGTTCAGTACTCAGTTCTGCTCCAGATCCAGGGTCTGTACCCACTTTGAGAATCCAGGTCAAACCTCTGCTCTCCCTCTGACTCTGGGTCAGATGAAAACGTCTCGTTCAATGTTCCACAGAGAAACTTTCTACACTGTTTCAAATATATATATATATAATTTCCTCCAGGGCATCATTACTGAATTATTTCCCACAGGAGGTTTGAGTTGACTCGGTGTCACAGCTGCTCTTCCTCCTGAATTTGATCGTCTCATGTTTTGTCTAATTTGAGGTTTAAATAAACATCCGCCTCACTGTGTACAGAGAGCTGTGCAGAACTGCATGCTGGGAATGTCAGCTGCGTGAACAGTAAGACACAAATGAGTGACACATGCAGCCGGGGCCAGTAACATGACGGAATACGTGACAACACACTAACAAAGACTTTATGTCAACTTAACTAAAAATGAGATGAAGACAAAACGCTGTTACACAATTTGAAATTCAGATCTATCGTCTCCTTCACAGCCTCTTTAGAGAAACTGTTTGTGAGTCATTAACTTCCTTAAAGAAATGGAATGAAAAACGATCTGCACACGTAACTGTGATCGACGGACAGACCGACAACATATGGTGACCGTAAAAATAGTTTGTGTGCATCATGTTCTCTTTTCTCATGTGTGACACGATCACTGGACCCCACAACATAAAACCAACACAAACACACAACGTGTTTACAACCTGGAAGCACACAAACTGGTGATAAGTCAGGAAGCACGTGGGTGAATGTTCAGTTTGTCACAGTTTGAAAACAACATGTACAGATTGTTCACTATCACAGAAACATGAGCTGCTGTGTTCTACAAGAGACTCAGCACTCGACAAGTAGTGTCCCTCAGCGGTTTTAATCCAGTTCATTATTATTATTGTTATTATTGTTATTATTATGTTATTGTTATTGCACAGTTGACGAGTTAGACACAGACTCTGGGTGAGGGAAAGTGAAGCCTTCATGGAAATATCACTGGTGCCTGTGTAATGACCAGCAGAAGGCGACTCCATCAGTTGTTTCTATAGAAGTCTATGAGGAAATGGCTTGAGTAGTTTTTGTGTAACGCTGCAAACAAACAAACACACAATGTCCTTAGCGACGCTGCAAACAAACAAACACACAATGTCCTTAGCGAAGGTAAATAACTGAACTCATCCAAAGTCCTCACAGAAAGAAACATGTGGCTCAATTATTAACTTTTCATCTTCCTGATAACAACAAGTGATGTAGAGCAACAGAAATGCCGAAGAATTATTTAAATCACATCTCCGGTGGATTTGTATCAATTTGGGAATAACATTTATTTTTTTATTTTACAATCAAATACATTTTCTGTCTTCATTCGGATCTGTGAGTTGTATTTTTCAGGTCTGTTGGCATCGCATTCACTTCTGTCAATTACAGGAACTTCTCATCGCTTCAAATCACGAATGTTCCCAGACTCAGAATCATTATTTTAAAACCTCCTCCTGTTTCAGTAAACTGTCGCCCGGCAGGTTCTTCATTCATTAATAAGAAAAGCTCCTGAATGTCAGAATGTGATGGTTCGTGGCTCCAGGAGAAAAACGTCCTCGTGCTCTGCAGGCGAGGAAAGAGAAAGTAAACAAAACACTGAAGCTGGAAATCAACACGTCTGTTATTTTGGTGAATTCAGTCTTTTCCTCTGATGTGACCACTTTCGTCTTTTTGAAGTCACAGTGATGAAAGAGGGAGGAGTTTTCTAATCAGCCTTTTTTAATTGATGAGGTAGAAACTGAACAGAGAGACGGATCCTTTTCTTTGAATGTTTTTCATTAAAGAGCATTTTTACACGGATCTTCCACAGTTTGCAGAGTGTGACCTTCGACCTGCGTCCTCACAGCAGCAGCGGTTTCACACAGGTTCACGTCTGTGTCACATTCCTGTGGCTGGCGACAGGTGTTTTTGATCAGAGATTAGATTCCACCAAGAGTCTCAAAGAACCTGAGCTGCTCCCGACTTGGCACTTCCTCACATCTCAGGCATCTTAAAGACGTCTCCGAACCCACTGACGTCTCTGAGGTCAAGCTTCCTCCCAGTTTTCATCTGCTGTAAGAATTCAGACGCGGTTTCAGAAACAGAAGTTTATTGTCAGAAGCATCAACGGGTCACGTTGCACGGCTTCATCTGAATCAACGCAGGATAAAGAAGTGAACAATGGAAACACAACACGTTGTCTCAGAGGTCGTTACAGGTTCACTCTCCAGCCTTTTTTTATTTTAATTGCTCGGAGGCAGAAATGATGCCAGGCTTGACCTTGATGACATTTCTGATAAAGCAACTGAAGAACCTGTCTGACCAGGATGCCAGTAAGAGGAAGAAGATGTTAAATAACATCGGTGTCGTTATCTGGGAAAATCTCCTGATTTTGGGGGATTACAAAAAACAAGTATTGAAATAACTGGATATGAATGAGTGAATAAATGTAAGTTTTAAATCTGTGTTGTGCAGCTCAGATGGAAAAAGACACTCAGGGAACAAGACACTGCTTTTATTTACCTTCAGAGGCAACTAAGCCAAAACAGTGTGACAGATAAACACGTCAAACACATGAAACATGCAACATACAGTGCTACCGTCATTCAAGGACAAGTCAAGAAGAGCAGGAGCTGTGAGCTGCTCCTCAGAGAAACGTTACATTCATGAACTCAGGCAGATGTTTGTTTCTGGTTGCACTGAAAGTTCAGTTGGAAAGTTTGCAGCCGTTCTGTGTCAGATGAGGAGAAGCTGCCGAGGAGCTGGAGGCTGATTCACATCGGAGGCCTCACGTTGAGGGAGAAGCTGGGCTGGGTCAGGTTGTTCTCCTGAGCAGCTAGTATGGCCTGGAACTGAAGGACCTTCTGCATCAGCTCGGCCATGAAGGAGAAGTTTTGAACCTCCTGGGCCGCTGCGACCTTGTTCTCCTTCTGCTGCTGCTGCCACTGCTTCACCTCCTCATACATGTCGTCGCTGAAGTACGACCCCCCGTTCGCTGCCACCATGTCATCCACCTTCCTGAGCAGCTTCACCACCTGGGTTTTGTTGGTTCTTATCTTGTTGTTGAAGACGTGGTACCTGTTCCCACATCTGTTTATCAGCTCTCGGAGTTTGGGATGTCCGGTCAGCACGTACTCCTGGATGGTTCTTCCCCGCAGCTCGTCGCCTCTCGTGAACAGAACCAGCATGTACCCGGACGCCTCGGGGCCGAAGATCTGCTCCAGGGCTTCCACGCAGTTTTCTTCTTCTTTGGTGAACCTGCCGATCTGCAAAACCAGCAGGAAGACGTGAGGCCCGGGAGAGGACACCTTGATGCATTTAACGATTTCTTTCTTGATGCTATCTGCAGATTTAGACGTGTCCAGAATCCCGGGCGTGTCCACCACATGGATCTTTCTGACACCTCTGGCACGTTCCTTGGCGCAGGTCTCCGTCACAGACTGAGCACTCGCACAAGACAAAAAGACCTTTCTGCCCACGATGGTGTTACCCACGGCACTTTTACCAACTCCAGTTTTCCCAATCATCACCATCCTGAGGTCAGGACCTGCAACAGACAAAAACACGGTCCTGTTGGAATCAGTCGAGAACAACGTTTCAGGCAGAATAAAAAAATATATAACTGAGAGCATCGTAAACATCGACTGGAAGAAGCTGCAAACGAGGAATGTTGAAAACTTCACCTGCAGGGATCGACAACCGGAGACCCATCTTTCTCTCTGCTCGGCCTTCGGGCAATGACCAACAGCTCACCATGGAAGTGTGAAGTGGCCCTGCCCATTGGGAGGAACCAGCTCTATACCACGTTCTACGTTCTACCACAGACTTCAATGCTGGTTAAACCTTCCTGCTGCCTGTTCTCATCTCAGCTGCTAAAATGCAACACAACCGAGCTCCTCCGCCGGGTAAGTGACATCTTTTCTTCTTCTCTTGTTGGTGAGCACAAAGGAAATCGGGGAAATTACAATGAAATGTTTAGTGTCTTTCAATTTCATCTGTGTGAGTGGATCTGACACATGGTTCTGAAGTGACTTGCAAACTTCTGCAGTTTATTTTCTTCCTTTCAACTCTCGTCAGTATTGTTTTAAATCAGTGCACTGCAGCAGGAGAGTCACTCTGGACCGTGGTTACACAACTGTTCAGCAGGGCAGGTTACAACCGTTGCAGTGGAGCGCAACACGTTTCAGGGAAGTTTCACCTGTGAGCGCTCCGCTCGCCATCTGCTGCCAAACACAACACGACAACACACTGAATTAATGAACAGTATTACATCACTTGATATTAACCTGTTTCCAGACATGTGACGTCCTACTGACATCTTTGTTATTTGATTGTGTTGTTACTCATCTTTGCATTAACTTTGTTGAACGCTGTTAATTCTCTATCAAGGTAAACGGAGAGCAGCCACTTGTATTGTTTAATTTGTGTTCTAGTGCATGTATGGGGGGGTGGGGGGAGGGGGTGTAAATTACGTCATCAGTGCATCAGTATTAATAATAACTTCCTCCTGGAACCCATCAGTGCTTCTTCTCCCCACAGCGTATCCTGAGAAGTTAACCATCGCTCTGCTTGGAAAGAAAATTCAGATCAAGAACGTCATTGGAAATTTGATCCTCAACGATCAGAGATACTTTAACTCAGAGTCCGACCCCCTGGTGGTGGGAGAGAACATCTCAGTCAGGGTCATCAACACACCGGACTTCTTTGATGCAGAATGTCTGAACCCGGACCAGCGGATCATTGACTTCATGGCTCTTTCCCACCCGGGCCTCGATCTGTTCATACTGGTCATAGATCCTGAAAATGCCCGAGAGGAAAAGGTCGTTGGTCAAATCTCTAAACTTCAGGACGTCTTCGGAGAACAGATCACGAAGCACTTAGTCGTCATGTTGCCAGACCTCGAACGTTTACAGGCACTCGCTCACCTGAAGGAGAAGTTCAACGTTCTGCTCGTGGTCCGCACCGACGATCTGCCCACTCAGTGCAGGAAGTGGTGTCAGAGGGGTCACCCATTCGTGTACCAGTACAAAGACTACAGCCAAGTTGTTGTGGTACGAAGAAGGGCAGCCATTGAGAAGAGAAGGTAGAATCTTGATCACAACAATACGAGTTGTTCTGCTTGTTCACTGTGTGTAGAGACCACAGGGTCCCATCCTCCTGCTGGGGCGTGCTCCTCAGGAGGTCTGAAGGTTTCTGCATCAGACCTCCTGAAAAGCAGGATGGGACTTTTCTCATCTATCGATCTGTTTCCAATAATTATGACATTTGTTTCAGAGCCAACCACAGCTGTGGGAGTGGAGGTGAGGCCGAAGTTTAATAAGTAAGAATGTGTGTGTTGTTTCAAAGAACCAGGAAAGTTCCTCAGTGAAGTTTGAATGTTTCATCTTCACAGATCCTGACGAAACCGGTCCGGCCACGTTGCAGCGCTACTTTGCTACAGCAGCTCCAATAAGTATGTAACACAACAAAATACAAGAGTTTAATCAGATCTTTGCTATGACGCAGTATTAGAGCCAAGAAAAATGATGTTGAGAGTTCGGGAATAACGTTGTAATTTATTGATTTGTTTTTAAATGAAATTATGAGAATAAATCATGATTTAATATGAAAAATGTCAAACTATAAATATTTATATAAATGTCTTAATGGAAAAAATGATTCGTAATTTAGTTTTTTCTCTTTAAATATAACTTAATTACTTTGGTAAAATTAAGACTATATTTCTATTAATATTATAAATACAATTAAATTATGATTCAAACTTTTTCTTACAAGTATCCTTGATTTTATTGAGAGGAAATTTAAGATTATTTTCTCAAAATCTCTATTTTGGCTCTATTACTTTGTCGTGATTCGATAATCTTAGTATGTTAATCTGGGGAGAGTGTGGCCTAGGGGGTAGAGTGGGTGGTCTGCAACAAGAAGTTTGCCGGTTCGAATCCCACTCTTTCTTATCAGCATGCCTAAGTGTCCTTGGCAAGATACTGAACCCCTAAATGGCCCCTCATGAATGCTGAGTGTTCTAAAAATGTAAGCCTCTTGGACAGAAGCATCATCTAAATGACATGTTTTTACCTCAGTTAAAAATACTGACACGTTTTCTGGACTGTGTCTTCAGGTCCCAGCGTCCTCTCAGTCCCAGACAACGTTTTTAACATCGTGCTACTGGGACTCACTGGGACCGGAAAGAGTTCATCTGCAAACACCATCCTGTATACTGGCAGGTCCAAGCAGGACATAAATCCATTTAGATCCGAGGCGAGCTCCATCCCCGTCACCAACAACTGTGACGTCAGAGTCATGAACAAGCTGTTCGGGGTCTCGGTGAGACTGGTGGATACTCCGGACTTCTTCTGCGAGGACCTCAGAAACCCTGAGGCCCACCTAGAGGAGTGTAGGAGGTACTGTAAGCCAGGGTGGGGTGTGGTGCTGCTGGTGGTGCAGCTGGGCCGCTTCACCGACGGAGAGAGAGGGATCTTACCTAAGCTGGAGGAGAAGCTGGGCTGGAGGATCAGGGTGGAGACCATCCTGCTGCTGACCCACAGAGACGACCTGAAGGGAGATCTGCTCAGTCACGTTCAAACACATCCTGACCTCAAGGGACTCGCTGAAATGTGCGGTTTGGGTTTTCACGCGTTCAACAACAAGCTCCAGAACAACAAGCAGGTCATCGAGCTCGTCAAGAAGATTCCAAACTATAAAGAACGTTTCCCGAAGATCGCAAAGAAAGAAGACAATCGCTGCCACTTGAGTTAGATCGGCTCCACGTGCTCATCAGTGCACGGCCTGAACGTGCACGTGACCAAGGAATCATACAAACATGTTAATCCACTCATTATCTCCTCACCACTAAGACACAAGTTATCTCTCATCTTAGTTCAGTCTTTGTATTTATTCTTATACTTCCTCCTTCTCAACCTGCTCAGTCATCACTTTTGGATGTCAGCTGACGTGTGAGCTCTCTGTTGATTGGTCAGCGATGCAGATTATAAAGTCAGACATGATCACATGAACTCTCGTCAGGTCGCTGTTGAGTTAACAGATCGGATTTGTTTCCTCTCTGTTTGTGATTTAATAATCAATCTGTGAGAACGATTTCTGTTTATCTGAATTTCATATGAAACCTTGAGTCACA